>NW_012099987.1:273790-311471 GCF_000951045.1 Mandrillus leucophaeus
TGGATTACGTTTATTGATTTGCATATGTTGAACCAGCCTTGGATCCCAGGCATGAAGGGCACTTGATCATGTTGGATAAGCTTTTTGATGTGCTGCTGGATTCGGTTTGCCAGTATTTTATTGAGCATTTTTGCATCGAACTTCATCAGGGATATTGGTCTAAAATTCTCTTTTTTGTGTGTGCCTCTGCCAAGCTTTGGTATCAAGATGATGTTGGCCCCATAAAATGAGTTAGGGAGGAGTCCCTCTTTTTCTATTGATTGGAATAGTTTCAGAAGGAATTGTGCCAGCTCCTCCTTGTACCTCTGGAAGAATTCAGGTATGAATCTGTCTGGTCCTGGACTTTTTTTGGTTGGTAGGCTATTAATTATTGCCTTAATTTCAGAGCCTGCCATTGGTCTATTCAGGGATATAACTTCTTCCTGATTTAGTCATGGGACAGTGTATGTGTCCAGGAATTTATCAGTTTCTTCTAGGTTTTCTAGTTTATTTGAGTAGAGGTGTTTATAGTACTCTCTGATGGTACGTTGTATTTCGGTGGTGATATCCCCTTTATCATTTTTTATTGCATCTATTTGATTCTTCTCTCTTTTCTTCTTTATTAGTCTTGCTAGCAGTCTATCAATTTTGTTGATCTTTTCAAAAAACCACCTCCTGGATTCATTGATTTTTTGGAGAGTTTTTCGTGTCTCTATCTCCTTCAGTTCTGCTCTGATCTTAGTTATTTCTTGCCCTCTGCTAGCTTTTGAATGTGTTTACTCTTTCTTCTCTAGTTCTTTTAATTGTGATCTTAGGGTGTCAATTTTGGAACTTTTCTGCTTTCTCTTGTGGGCATCTAGTGCTATAAATTTGCCTCTACACACTACTTGAAATGTGTCCCAGAGATTCTGGTATGTTGTATCATTGTTCTCATTGTTTTCAAAGAATATCTTTATTTCTGCCTTCATTTTGTTATGTACCCAGTAGTCATGCAGGAGCAGGTTGTTCAGTTTCCATGTAGTTGAGTGGTTTTGAGTGAGTCTGTTAATCCTGATCTCTAGTTTGATTGCACTGTGGTCTGAGAAACAATTTGTTATAATTTCTGTTCTTTTACACTTGCAGAGGACTGCTTTATTTCCAACTATGTGGTCGATTTTGGAATAAGTGCGATGTGGTGCTGAAAAGAATGTATATTCTGTTGATTTGTGGTGGAGAGTTCTGTAGATGTCTATTAGGTCCACTTGGTGCAGAGTTGAGTTAAATTCATGGATATCCTTGTTACCTTTCTGTCTGGTTGCTCTGTCTAATGTTGACAGTGGGATGTTAAAGTCTCCCATTATTATTGTGTGGGAGTCTAAGTCTCTTTGTAGGTCTTTAAGGGCTTGCTTTATGAATCTGGGTGCTCCTGTATTGAGTGCATACATATTTATGATAGTTAGCTCTTCTTGTTGAATTGATCCCTTTACCATTATGTAATGGCCTTCTTTGTCTCTTTTGATCTTTGTTGGTTTAAAGTCTGTTTTATCAGAGAGTAGGGTTGCAATTCCCGCTTTTTTTTCTCCATTTGCTTGGTAGATCTTCCTCCATCCCTTTATTTTGAGCCTATGTGTGTTTCTGCATGTGAGATGGGTCTCCTGAATACAGCACACTGATGGGTCTTGACTCTTTATCCAATTTTCCAGTCTGTGCCTTTTAATTGGAGTATTTAGCCCATTTACATTTAAGGTTAATATTGTTATGTGTGAATTTGATTCCATCATTATGATGTTAGCTGACTATTTTGCTCATTAGTTGATGTAGTTTCTTCCTAGTATTCATGGTCTTTACAATTTGGTATGTTTTTGCAATGGCTGGTACCGGTTCTTCCTTTCCATGTTTAGTGCTTCCTTCAGGAGCTCTTATCAGGCAGGCCTGGTGGTGACAAAATCTCAGCATTTGCTTGTCTGTAAAGGATTTTATTTCTCCTTCACTTATGAAACTTAGTTTGGCTGGATGTAAAATTCTGGGCTGGAACTTCTTCTCTTTAAGAATGTTGAATATTGGCCCCCACTCTCTTCTGGCTTGTAGACTGTGTGCCGAGAGATTTTCTGTTAGTCTGATGGGCTTGCCTTTGTGGGTAACCCGAAGTTTCTCTCTGGCTGCCCTTAATATTTTTTCCTTCATTTCAACTTTGGTGAATCTGACAATTATGTGTGTTGGAGTTGCTATTCTCAAGGAGTATCTTTGTGGCATTCTCTTATTTCCTGAATTTGAATGTTGGCCTGCCTTGCTAGGTTGGGGAAGTTCTCCTGGATAATATCCTGCAGAGTGTTTTCCAACTTGGTTCCATTCTCCTCATCATTTTCAGGTATGCCAATCAGACGTAGATTTGGTCTTTTCACATAATCCCATATTTCTTGGAGGCTTTGTTCATTTCCTTTTGTGCTTTTTTCTCGAAACTTCTCTTCTCACTTCATTTCATTCATTTGATCTTCAATCACTGATACCATTTCTTCCAGTTGATCAAGTCAGTTACTGAAGCTTGTGCATTTGTCACGTAGTTCTCGTGTCATGGTTTTCATCTCTATCAGGTCATTTATGGACTTCTCTGCATTGGTTATTCTTGTTATCCATTCATCAAATCTTTTTTCAACGTTTTTAATTTCTTTGTGCTGGGTTCATAGTTCCTCCTTTAGCTCTGAGAAGTTTGACTGTCTGAAGCCTTCTTCTCTCATCAAAGTCAGTCTCTGTCCAGCTTTGATCCGTTGCTGGCAAGGGGCTGTGTTCCTTTGGAGGGGGAGAGGCACTCTGATTTTTAGAATTTTTAGCTTTTATGCACTGTTTTTTCCCCATTTTTGTTGTTTTATCTACCTTTGGTCTTTGATGATGGTGACGAACAGATGGGGTTTTGGTGTGGATGTCCTTTCTGTTTGTTAGTTTTCCTTCTAACAATCAGGACCCTCAGCTGCAGGTCTGTTGGAGTTTGCTTGCAGTCCACTCCAGACTCTCTGTCTGGGTATTAGCAGCAGAGGCTGCAGAAGAGAGAATATTGCTGAACAGCCAAGTGTTGCTGACAGATTTTTCTTCTGGAAACTTCAACTCAGAGGTGTGCCCAGCCACGTGAGGTGTGAGGTGTCAGTCTGCCCCTAATTGGGGATGTCCCCCAGTTATGCTACTCAGGATCAGGGACCCACTTGAGCAGGCAGTCTGTCCCTTCTCAGATCTCAAACTCCATGCTGGGAGAATCACTACTCTTCAAAGCTGTCAGACAGGGACAGTTACATCTGAAGAGGTTTCTGCTTCTTTTTGTTTAGCCTATGCCCTGTCCCCAGAGGTGGAGTCTACAGAGGCAGGCAGGCCTCCTTGAGCTGCGGTGGGCTCCACCCACTTCGAGCTTCCAGGCCGCTTTGTTTACCTACTTAAGCCACAGCAATGGTGGGCGCCCCTCCCCCAGCCTCGCTGCCGCCTTCCAGTTAGACTTCAGACTGCTGTGCTAGCAATGAGGGACGCTGCGTGGGCATGGGACCCTCTGAGCCAGGTGCAGGATATAATCTCCTGGTGTGCCCTTTGCTAAGACCCTTGGTAAAGCACAGTATTAAGGTAGGAGTTACCCAATTTTCCAGGTGTTGTGTGTCACATTTTCCCTTAGCTAGGAAAAGGAATTCCCTTCCCCATTGCACTTCCCAGGTGAGGTGATGCCTCACCCTGCTTCGACTCTCGCTCATTGGGCTGCACCCACTGTCCTGCACCGACCATCTGACACACCCCAGTGAGATGAACCCGGTACCTCTGTTGGAAACACAGAAAACACCTGTCTTCTGTGTCGCTCACGCTGGGAGCTGGAGGCTGGAGCTCTTCCTATTAGGACATCTTGGCACCCTCGCCTGTATCTACTCTTTAGTGAAATTCCTGTTAAAGTCTGTTGCCCATTTCCTAATTGGATTTTTTTGCAGTTGAATTTTGAGTATTTTTCTTTTATCTATTCTAGACAGTAGACCTTTGTCAGATGGGGGGCTTTCAAATGTTTTCCGCCATTCTGTAGCCTGTGACGGGAAGTTGTAGAAGAATATTTCATTGCAACAAACGATATTCAAGACATAATTTTAACAAAACACCAAATTACAAAACAACATGTAAAATGTGTTCACATTCCATATATACATATATACATACAAATATATATAATAATATATATACACATAGATTATATATTATACATATATTAATTATACATATATTACATATTATACATATACACACCTAACATATTGAAAGATTGCACGTTAAATATGAACTGGTTACATTTGAGTGGAGTGATAACCAGTATTATGTTTTTATTTTTGTTTATTCAAATTCCCTGTAGTGATTATTAGTTTCTTTTGAAACAAGGAAAAAGGAAATTGAAATTATGACTAAGAATATATACAAGTCCAAAAGGAGCTATGAGGTCAATAGTGATTCCCATAGAAGTGTAGGACAGTGGTCAAAGAAGGCTTCCAGAGGGAATGGAAGGCATAAACTGAGGTGGTTCATGAAGGACAAGAGGACATTTGTTGTCACGATCTTTCCTCAGAGACCCTGTGACCTCAGAACACCCTAATTGGTGTTCTGCTTCTTCAGGACTCAGAGACAGAAATGCAATGTATAGGCTGGGTCCTTGAGAGGTCCTCTTGACTAGTTTTATCCTAGTGGCCTCCTGGCCTACCCTTTCTGTATATCAAAGTGACTTTAAAAGCTTCCTTCCGCAGAAGACCCTAGAGAAGTTCACAGTTCTGCATCACCAAGGGATGCATATAAAGGTGCTATGGACTGAATGCCTATTTTCCCCCAAAAGTCATACGTTGAAGTCCTAATCCCCAACATGATGGTATTTGGAGAGGAGGCTTCTGGAAAGTTTTTAGGTTTAGGTGAGGCCATGAGGGTGCAGCCCTTACAAGATTAGTGTCTTTATAAGAAGAGGATAGATTAACATCTCTCTTGTTCTATCCATCACAACTGAGGGGAAACCACTTGCGCACACAGGGAGAAGCCAGAAAGGGAGACCTTGCCAACAACAGATCTGCTGGTCCCTTGATCTTGGATTTCTCAGTCTGCAGAACTGTGAAAAATACATTCCTATTGTTGAAGTCACCCAGTCTGTGGCATTTTGTTAGAGCAGCCTAAACAGACTCAGATACTAGGCCAATGTCAGCATAAGCAATGATGTGGAGAACAGAATTCAGAGTGAAAGGAACAGGATGGATAACAAGTTCACCACTGATTAGCTGGGTGACCCTGCCTGATTCAGTGCAGCTCCGAGCTGAGATGCCTGCCTGTAAAATGGGGCAATGACTCTCTCCTAAGGCTCTTGTAAGGGACGACTGGCATAATTTTTGTGAAATTAATAAGAAAATAGGTGGGAAACATGCCTTCTAGACAGTAATGATTTATAAAAGTTAGCAAGTAATTGTTCCACAGAAATTCACCAGGAGGTGCAGCAGTCCAGTCCTGTCAGATGACAGAGAAGAAAGCTACAATGTAGACTCTGCCTTCAAGGGCATATCTCTACAAATCTGAAGGCCTGGACAGCAGACAATCAAATGATATTTGTAAGGATATACTGGGTAGGAAGTTACACGCTCCCAGCTCGCTCATCACAAAGAAAATCTCTCAGAGAAAGCATACTTCAACCAGAAGGGATGGACTGAAAGGAGCATCCCCCTGTGAAGAGGAAAGGAGCAGAAGGCACTTTAATACTGTGTACCCACTATGTGGTAGGAACCATATTATTTGTAATATAAGATCTTGCCAGGTAGCTATTATCACCCCCTTAGAAAGGCTCAGAGTGTTAAGTAACATGTCCAAGGTCACATAGCCAGAAAATGGCCTATCTTCACACTATGCACAGTGATTTACAGCTTACAGCAAAGTGGCTACCACCTGAAAAAGAGTTTTGTCCAGCCCCAATGGGGAGGTAGGGAGGGAACAAGGGGGAATTCCAGAAACTTTCTCAGCAACTGTACAGTAAGCCATTCTTGCACTGCTATAAAGAAATATTGGACACTAGGTATAAGAAAGGGGGTTTCATTGGCTCATGGTTCTCCAAGCTGTACAAGAAATATAGTGACTTCTGCTTCTGGGGAGGCCTTAGGAAGCTTACAATCATGCTATAAGGCAAAGGGGGAGTAGGCATATTACGTAGTAAAGGCAGGAGCATGACAGAGATAGGGAGGGCCCACACACTTCTAAGCAGCCATATCTTATAAGAACTCACTGTCATGAGGACGGCACCAAGGGGATGCTACTGGGTGAAGTGGTAAAAATAAGTACACCCTGCTGTAAAAGAGAGTCTATTATAGGTTCGATTCCACACTCCATATCTCATTACAGTGAGTACTTAGCTACCGATGGGAATGGTTTATTCCTTTTTCATGTAATGTCTACAGGTTCTGTACTCAGTACTAGTCCAATCTCATTTGCACGTGAAGCCCAAAGACTAGTTGGGATATCTTTTAAGATTGTATCCTCTTTGGAGGAATAAATCAAGATGGGATTCCAAGAGAGAGAGTAGGAAGTTTGACATTTGGTCTAAAGGCAGAAAAATAAAAATACTTTCCTTATTACATTTTATGATGGAATTAAAAGTACAGAACAAGTCTCTACCTAAAAAGATTATTGGTGAGAACTTAGGAAGTAGAAAGGCATGGTGCTTGTTAAAAGGGCATAAGGGTTGAGGGGCCAAGGAGGGTGGATCATGAGGTAAGGAGATCGAGACCATCCTGGCTAACATGGTGAAACCCTATCTCTACTAAAAATACACAAAAATTAGTGAGGTATGGTGGCACACGCCTGTAGTCCCAGCTACTCAGGGGGATGAGGCAGAAGAATCACTTGAACTCGAGAGGCAGAGGTTGCAGTGAGTTAAGATCATGCCACCGCACTCCAGCCTGGGTGACAGAGTGAGACTCTGTCTCAAAAAAAAAAAAGGCCTAAGAATATTGGGGTGGTTTGAGATATGTGCAATGAAATAGGTTTCCCAGAGACTCCAACAGCTTCAGTAGAATCAGAAGTGACAAGTGGAGATAACTCCTCTGAGAAAATCATACTGTTAAATCAAGTTTAGCCTAAAGCTGCCTCCTTACATATTGTAAGCTCAGCCTAAAGGTTTCTCTGTACATGGTGAACTATAACATAAATGGACATGCAAACAGACTGTAACCTACTTCTCTGTCAATCAATGAGTTTGGCTAATCAAAGGGGGCCAACTGTTCAACCATGTTCAAATAAGCTAAATGCCAAGCTGTAACCAATTCGGCTGTTTCTGTATCTCACTTCCATTTTCTGAATGCACTTTTCTTTTTCTGTCTATAAATCTTCTTCACCACATGGCTGCACTGGAGTCTCTGAGCTTTCTCTGGCTTGGCAGACTTCTCGATTTGTGAACTGTTTTTTGCTCAAGTAAACTCTGTTTAATTTAATTGGGCTATGAATTTTCTTGTATCACATTATGTCAGAAGTGGGATTTGAAGCAGAGCTTCCAGTGACCCCCAGGAGTGCCAAGTGACCAAGCGAGGTACCTGCCAGGTCCATTGTGTTCACTGCTCTCTTGCAGCAACTGGGGATCATAGTAACTCATCTTTTGCATTCTGAAGCTCCACAGACATGGGTTTTGAGCTCTCCAAGTTTCTTCAAGCAAAGTTCTGATTGAAACTGGGTTTATAAGTCATGAGAGAAACTGGACTGGGTGCAGGATTGGGCTGGATTCAGTAGTTAATGGGCTTGGATCCAGTTACAGGCCTCTTATGTCTGACTGGATCAGAAAGAAACTGGTAGTAAGTGGCAATATTATAGGGGGTATAACTTTTGCGAGCCTTTTTTCATAGGTCCAGGACCTCAGCTACAGTAGTTCTGGAGCAAGCACTGTTCCAGCAAGTGAAGCAGAACCCCATATTTGGTGCCAGATTCAAAGGACTGCCAGAGATCTCCTCCAACTTCCCCTTAGTGCTTATAGGGGATCTTCAGCTACATCTAGAAACCAAATTGACACCAAGCAGACTAACAAGAGAAAATGCATAAAAACTTTATTCATTTTACATATACATGGGAATCTTCATAACAGAGCTAAGTCCAAAGAAGTGGCCAAAGCAAGACGCTTTAATGGTATTTAGATAAAGAATGATAAATTTGAGAAGAAATGATTGGACAAAGGGAATCTACCTAGGGACAATCCATTTATAGAGACTCACTAGTGGATACACAATTTGCAGATAAGGAGAGATGCAGGGAATCTAGAACCCTCTACTCAGCACACATTTGTCAGTGCTCTATTTCTATAAGATGACACTGGAAATAGAATCAATATCATAGAAATGAGAAAGTTCCTAAGATAGCATGAAATCCAACTCTGGATGAAGAAACCATGGAGCATAGTAGTTAAATGATTTCTCAAAAATTACTCAGTTAATTAATAATTATGCAAAGTCCAAGGCATGTCAGGTCAGCACAGGGTAAAACTGTGATACATGGCTCTGATCCAAACACTTCCAATCATTTCAGTATTCCTAACTCAGCTAAATGGAAGCTGCCAAAGTCCTTACTTGGAGTATCCAAACTCAGACCTAGTTCAATTAAATAAGAGCAGTATCACTCACTGCAAAATTTGTACATCTCCAAAACCTAAAAGTACTTTGTTCCAGGGTGGTGCTTTCTGCTCTCCAGAGTAAAGTCAGCCACTTAGTCTGAGGACTGAGTCTCTGAAGTGTTGACTAGAGGGCAACCTCAAGGAATTGAAAGCATTTCAACAAGACCCTTTGGTCAGTGCTGACTGGTATGGGCAGTCATTTGAAAATACCACAATGCGTTACAGAAAACCAGCTAGAATACAGTGAAAAAAACCCTGCACAGGGAGCCAGTGGGCTTGCTTTATAGCCCTATTTTCTTTGCTTAGGTTCTAAGATTCTGAACAGTCCTTAAAACTTTGCTTTCTATTTCTGAGAATTCCTTTCATCATCTACAAAATAAAGAATAGGACTATGTAATCACCAGGGTCTTTCCCGGATGGATGATTCTGAGCTCTAGGAAGGACTTCAGTGTTAAAACACTTGATGTCACAGATGGTCTAGGTAAATTTTAGACAAGAGCATAAATAATTGCTGAGGAAGACAGTATATTGGCCTCACATGAATTCCTGGTGAACTCAAAATCCTAATGTCTTCAGTTAATTTCTTCGTCAAGTTAATAAAACGCTGATGTTTTTATTATTCTTGTGAAGGAAGTCTCACTTTGTAACGTAGGCTGGAGTGCAGTGGTGCTCTTATGGTTCACTGCAGCCTCAACCTCACAGACTCAAGCAATCCTCCCACCTTAGCCTCCCAGTAAGTTAGACTATCAGCATGCATCACCATATTTGGCTAATTTTTTTTTAATTTTTTGTAAAGACAGCATCTTACTATGGTGCCCAGGCTTGTCTGGAGCACCTAGGCTCAAGTGATTCTCCCACCTTGGCCTCCCAAAGTGCTGGGAATACAGATGCAAGCCCGTGCCCCTGGCCTAAACTCTAATCTTTAAAATGAAAATGATTCTAGAAGCTATACAAGCATATCACATCACAGGAAGCACAGCTCAGGCAGAAAGGCAGAATCAAAGAGTGAGGCTAAATGGTAGAAAATATGTTGTATTGCTTGCAATATAGCATATATTGCAAGTCTATCTTTGAGATTAAGGTCAAATTATCTTTGAAAAGCTCTGAAGTAATATCCACCAAGAGTTTTACGTCACCAAAAAGTTACCATGTATAAAACCAGACATACCACCTTTCCTTCAAACTTGAATTAACTGTACCACCCTGAGTCACTTAACAATGGCCTTACAAATACCTATTCACACATCCTGCCTATTTCACCCAAAGCTTTCTGTAAAGCAAAAGAAAAAATATAAGAGGCCACTCTTCTAAAGCTTTATACATAGTCATTACAGCTATCAGCACAGACTGATAGCTGCTTGCAAAGCCTGGAGACAGTTAAACGTTGGTATAAAAAAGCAGGGTACTAAGAATCATGAAATCCTTTTACATACTGAAAAGTAAAAGTAACTGAGCGCAGGTCCAGAGAAACAGAGAAAGAGACAAAGAGGAGAGAGAATAAACTCAAATACTTGAAAGATTACAGGTGAAAAATAAAAAGTTGTCCATATTGCACTAGGAGAAAAACTAAGACAAATGACTACACATTCCTAAAGGCAAGCATGTTTTGATTTTCATCTTTGCATGAAAAGAGAATAAAAATAAGATATTTGTTTTCCAACTACAAGCATGGGTTTAAACTGAATAAAGAAAGGTCGTGTTTCCTAGTTTTCATGAACCTAAGAGAAAATCTTGAAAGTCCTGGACATGTAGTTCAAAGTTCTACTTTAAAGGGAATGCATGCCATCTTGTGGCCTTTTAGGATATTGCCACGTAGAACCTTTAACGAAAACAAAATGCATGTATTTCAAAATGTGACCATAGTTTACTCAATTCCTTTATCTTACAGATGAACTTTCAAGGAATGTGAAAGTTCCTTTCGAAGAAGTGCACATGTAAAGTAAGACTATCATGATTTTCAGCCTGAATACTGATTTGCTATCGATCTCCATTCATTTAGATTAAAAGACCATCCTAAAAAAAGTGGAGACATTTTCAAATGCAAGATGACAATCAGCCATTGTGCGAGTTTAAGCCCTTGCAGAGTCAAGCACCATATGGGTCATCAGAACTGATAGTGCGAGTTAAATAATTACCACCAATGTTTTAACCCATTATCAACATTGCTATTGGAAGTTTGTCCTCTTCAAATCTCATGTTGACATTGAATCCCCATTGCGGCAGTGTTTGGACGTGGGGCCTTGTGGAAGGTGTTTGCGGAGTGGGGGTTAATCTCTCTGAACAGATCAATGCCCACCCTGTGGAGGGAGGGGAGTGAGCTCCTCCTCTATTTCTTCCTAGGAGAGCTGGTTGTTAAAAAGAACCTGGCACCAAAGAACATGAACAGACACTCCTCAAAAGAAGACATTTATGCAGCCAACAAACATGAAAAAAAGCTCAACATCACTGATCATTAGATAAATGCATGTCAAAACCACAATGAGATACCATTTCACACCAGTCAGAATGGCGATTATTAAAAAGTCAAGAAACAACAGATGCTGTGGAGAAATAGGAAAGCTTTTACGCTATTGGTGGGAATGCAAATAAGTTCAACCACTGTGGAAGACAGTGCAGTGATTCCTCAAGGCTCTAGAACCAGAAATACTATTTGACCGAGCAATCCCATTAATGGGTATATAAACAAAAGAATATAAATCATTGTATTATAAAGCACATGCACACATATGTTCACTGCAGCACTATTCACAATAGCAAAGACATGGAATCAACCCAAATGCCCATCAATGATAGAATGGATAAAGAAAATGTGGTACATATACAGCATGGAATACTATGCAGCCATAAAAGGAAACGAGATCATGTCCTTTGCAGGGACAAGGTTGGAGCTGGAAGTCAATATCCTCAGTAAACACAGGAACAGAAAACCAAACACTGCATGTTCTAATTTATAAGTGGGAGCTGAACAATGAGAACACATGGACACAGGGAGGGGAACAACACACACTGGGGTCTGTCAGGGGGATGGGGACAGGGACAGCATCAGGATAAACAGCTGATGCATGCAGGGCTTAATACCTAGGTTAGGGATTAACAGGTGCAGCAAACCACCATGGTACATGTGTACCTATTTAACAAACCTGCACATCCTGCACATGCATCCTAGAAGTTAAAATAAATTTGAAAAAATAAACAATGGAAAAATTACTATGTTACAGAAAATCAGAAAATTAAAATCTACATTTTAAACCCAAAAAAAGAGCTTGGCACCTCCTCCACTCTCTCATTTCCTTTCTTGCCACGTGATCTCTGCACAAGCTGTCTCCTTCCTGCCTCCAGCATGAGTGAAAGCAACCTGAGGCATCAGGCCATACAGATGCTAGTGTCATGCTTCTTGTGCAATCTGCAGAACTGTAAGCCAAATAAACCTTTTTTCTTTATCAATGGCGCAGCTTCTGGAATTTCTTTGTGGCAACATTATTGTTCTTTCCAATGAAAGTAGATAGAATACAAAATAAAAAATATGTATGTAGCAACATTGAACAAACTAAAAATATATAACTTATTTAAGATAAACAATGCTGAAAATAGAAAAAAAGTATTGACAGTGAACAAAGAGGAAGCAGTGATTGTTAAATATGTCCATTTATTTACTGGTATTTGTGTGTATTCCATAATTGTTCTGTGGTCTACTGTTTCTTAAAGGGTTTATGATGAAACACTAATTAGTAAGTAATGGAGGAAATCTGTAGGAAATTTATATTGTTAATTTTAATAAACAATATAAAGAGTAACCACACTTAATGAAAAACACTAAAACATAATTAGAAAGCGAAATCCATTAAAAGGCCCTTTAATTGATCTGATGGCACCAAAGCACCACAAATATGGACCCAGGAAGAAAGAGTCAAATCTATGTCTGGCAATAAAAATACAGTTGTATTAAGCGACAAATACATCTGTGCCTATAGTTGTTTTATGTTCCATAGACACGCGATTATGTCATTCCAATAACACATGATATATTCACAGACAGATAACACACAATTATTCTGTGAGAAAATATTGCCCTGTTACTGATTGTGTAAATTCATTCAAATCATTTTACCTTCGTGAAATGCTGTTTAAATTTTTCGAAAGCTTATTTGGGGAGAAAAATACTTGGGTCAGAATAGGACTAAAGAGTGAAATTCACTTCTGGTTACATTGTAGATGGTCACGAAAGACCATTGTTTCCATAGTAACATCAAGAACACACTGGAGAGGCACCATAATCTTACTGACCTAAAGGAGAGCTGAGGGGGCAACTCAACTCCAGAGGAGGTTAGATTCCTCCTAGATGGCCATTTTCACACCTAAAGAGTAAGAAGAATCAGATGAATTTTGAATGACTGAGGAGCCGAGAGTAACAAACAGTAAACTGAAGGAGCCCTAAACATAACACCATTCCTTACTGCCAGTGAGTTTCCCCCCAACAGTCATTTACCATACACACAGCAGAGTATAGCACACTGAGGATGGGCTGGAAGAAGAGGTCCCCTTAGTACAAAAAGCCGGAGCTCAGCGGCAAAGCAAACAAAAAGCCTCAAGTGCTTAAATCTCAAGCCCCGCTGAGGAAAGGGGCATGATCCTGCTCTCATAACAATGAAGTGAATCAACTGAAACCAATTAAAATTGAATTCTAACACCAAAGGCACCCAACTTATGATTAATTCAAAGAGTTTAGCTTTCCATTCGGCCTGATAGGGAAAAAGGTATGGCAAACCTGCAGTTTTTACTGTTGTTTTATCCAGTGTCTTTAGCACGCAATAAAAACTTACGAGGTATGAAACAAAGCAGAAAAATGTAACACATGATTCAAAAATCCGTCAGAAGAAACAGACCCACAGATGACCAAGATGTTGAAATTAGCAGGAAAGGACATGAAATTATCTATTAAAAATATGTTAAAGAATTGAGAGACGGAATTGGAGATAATGAATAAAACTATGAACAAATTTAGCACAGAAAAAAACCCTAAAATGAACCAAATAGACATTTTAGAATTTAAAATTGCAATATCAAAAGTGAAGAATGCATTGGATGTACATAACAGCAAATGGAACCAAGTAGAAGATGTCAATAAAAATTATACAAATTGCAGCAAGAGAGAAAAATGAACAAAATTGAAAATCAAAAAAGAGGACATTAGTTGACATCTGGTGTCATATTAAGCCATCTGCTATATATCTAATTGGAGTCTCTACAGGAGAAGAAAAGCAGAATGGAGCAAAGAAAATGTTGGAAAAAATAATGTAGAAAACTTTGACAAATGATTTTTAACTACATAAAATTATATACCCAACTAAAACATTCTCCAAAAGAAGGTGGCTATATAAAGAGATATTCTGGATCCTACTGCCCTTTCTACCCTGAAGTGCTGCTTTCTGAACCAGAGGCCTTTCTGAAAGACAGGACCCTTCATCCAGGGTCTTTACTGCCTTTGCTGTCCTAAGCTTTCAACATTTTATCTCAAATAAAAATAGGCATTTGGGTTTCCTCCCTGGATAGCCTTCTGCATGTGATGGATGTTTGGATTGAAATTTATCCTATTGTATTCAGTAAATATTTAACTGCAAGTGCTTATTAAGAAATACAGGAGAAACTACAAGATCTGTTATCTCCCTCCTTGTTTTCAACAAATTATCAATTCTCTTTGAGGGAAAGAAGGCATTCAGCCTAAGGGATAAAATATGTAAATATTTCCCAGACTTTCATGCAACTACATATGGTCCTGTGACTAAATTGTGGTCAATAAAATGTAAATGGAAGAGTAGTGTGGCACTTCTTGGAAGGAGAAAGCTGGCTCATCCGAAATAGGGATTCCCCCAATAGCCATGTCTCCATTCCTCTTCCCTGCTTCCCTGATGCCTGGAAGTGTGTATGATTGCTGGAGCACCAGCTGTTAACTAAGACCACAAGGTAATCTTGGGAACAGAAGCCATGGGTATGGTTGCTGGAGCACACGATGGAAGGAGTCCAGATCATGATGCGCGTGGAGCTGCCAACTCCATGCTCAGGTTTTTCTCTGTGAGCCCAGAGGAGTTCTGCAGCATCTATGTCCTAGTTAGCTCTGTGATGAACTGACTGCCTCTCAGTGAAGGGTTTCACACCCCTCACACAGAGTGAAATAAGCTGTGGTTTCCCATATGTTTTAACAAAGCTGTCATCCTCAAGGGTTGATCCCCAAGTTGTTCGACAGGCCAAGCTAATACTGGAACTTGATACAAAGTGTGGCTCATTACTTCCCAGCTGCTCAGGTACTCCAAGCAAAGGAGGAAAGTGCTGGTAGAACAATATCATCTCAGCATGAAAGAAGCACTTTTTTCCCCTAATTTCCTATGGTTGTAAATTGCCACTCTCTCTAAAGAATCACCCAAATAGGGAGGAAGCTCAGGTCTCAGGTGTTCGGAAAGGAACTTTCTATTCAGAAAGGGCTCCCAAGGAAGCTGAATCTTCAGCAGCGGACCTTGAGGAGGGAGTTTCTTCTTCCAGAAGGAAATAAACTCTCAGTCGACATGTCAATTCCTTTACAAAGGCAGGTCTCACACACACATAATCACAAGGTGTACCCCCCACCCCAGGGAGCATGAACTATCTCTTTGCAGGTGGGCCCATGAGAGAGGTAAAGAGAGCATAGAAAGCAAGACCCCTGTGAGATGCCAAGCCTCAAGAAAGGGAGAGAGTGTGGAGAGCTGGGCATCACAGAAACTAGGAAAGGATGCAAATCCAGCTGTCTGGAAAAGTCTGCCAATGAGTATCATGGGAGGTGTTAATGAGGAACCACCAGGGAGGAGCAGAGCATGAGAATTGCTGATCAGATTTATGAGGGGGGAAAAAAGGATCCCTTCTTCAATACATCCACCTGTCAGACTTTCTCACAATATGCCATTGTTATTAAGTGAAGATACTTTTACTGATACCTGCTTGAATATTATCATAATAAATATATGGTATATAGTGTACATACCATATACTATATACCATATACTGAGTATACGGTATATATACAGGAGAGCCTCTTGAGATTTGAAACATCACAATAATAATGAAGCACCCAGTTGGTCTTGGTGATGGATGTTTCACACAATTTGTGACATTTGACATCCATAAAAATTGTAGGAGGAAGGATTTTTATCCTGATGGACAGACAAGAAAACAGGCCTCAGAAGGTTCAGAGATTTGCCTAAAGTCACATGGTAAGAACATGGCCACACTAGGGCTCTCAAGCTCTGAAGAGGACATTCCCCCAAGAGAAAAACCAAAGACATGGCCCCAGAGGAAACTTGGCACCTGTCTTCACTGGGCACTAATTCAATCTCATTCTGCTTCTCATCACCCATGGTCTTCACCCACTCCCACTCCCACTCCTCAGCCACCACTAGAGTGTAGTTTGTGAGCTCAATCTCTCTCTTCCTCTCTCTCTCTCTCTCTCTCTCTCTCTCTCTCTCTCTCTCTCTCTCTCTTTCTCTCCCTCTCTCTCACTTTCTTCATTTTAAAAGCCCGTGCCCTCCAAATCACACCGTGCTCTTTCCACCTAATCCAGGCTGTGTTCACCTGTTCTTCCACAATGACTGACTCTTACACCTGACCTTGAATGACAGCCTGACTGCAGGTTTTCCAGACTCCAGAATTTCCTGCAAAGCCAGGAAAGACAGACTGTTTTAGGAGCTCATTCAACTCCTGTTTCTCTTGAAGCATCTTGTAAAGTTCGCATTCTTTGCCAATGATGAGGCTACTTGCAGGCTGAGCACGGTCTAAGTTGTAAAGAATGTTTGGAAATTCATTAGGAAATATCTGAAGTTAGAAGAAACTTCACCAGGCACATCTTCCAGGCAAAGACATCCCTGATTCACAGGATTGACACAAATTATCCCAATGAACAAAGCCCTATCCAAACTCAGCCACAGACCCGCCAGCACGGTGAAAATGAAGTGTCTTTGTAGTTAGCTGCGTGCTGCTTCAGTGCAATTGGGGTCTCTTGTTTCAAATAGCTTCAGTAATTTAATTACTTTGTGGCCTAACCCAATAGAATGGGAATGCATTCTTTCATTATAAATTACATAAACAACATTATGTTCACAGAAAATTGAGAAGAAAAGTGCCAACCATAACCTGTCCGCTAAAATCTCAGCTGGATCCTTTCCATTCCAGCCACATACATTCCTTTCATGAGCAAGAATCACAGTGTTCTTCACTCCTGATTATCTCGAAGTGCTTTCTCTGTCTCTATAAATGCCTTCTAATTCTCATGACTAGGCACTTGGGTCTCCTCACCTATAACACACAGGCAATAGTACCTTCCTTGCCTGGTTCACAGGGTTGGTTGTGAGGATGGAACATGTAAGTACTTTGTGATCTGTCGATGTTCAGGCTCTGGGACTGGACAAGCCAGGCCTTGCCTCTCACACTTTCCTTCTGTCATTCTGGGTGCTTCAGCATAGGATGAGATGTGCAGAGTGATGAGGCCTCTTTTACCCTGGGCTCCACTGTCTAAGCCATCCCATCCTTTACCAACATGGCTGACTAGCTGCCTATTTGGTTTCTTTGCTGTCATTCTTAGGCCCAGGACAGTCATATGTTTAATCTGAAGGCAGAGTGATACTTTGCTTTATCTTTTTTAATTTATTTTTTTTAGAGATGGAGTCTCAGTCTGGTGCCCAGGCTGGAATGCAGTGGCATGATCATGGCTCACTGCAGCCTCAAACTCCTGGGCTCAAGCAATGCTCCTGCCTCAGCCTCCCCAGTGGATAGAACTACAGGCACACACTACCATGTATCATTAATTTTGCCATCATTTTTTGTAGAGACAGGATCTTGCTATGCTGCATAGGCTAATCTTAAACCCCAGGCCTCAAGCAATTCTCCCTCCTTGGTTTCCCAAAACACTGGGATTACAGGCATGAGTAACCATGCCCAGTCCAGAGTAATATTTTAAACACACCAATCAGACCCTGTCATGCTGTAACTCTATGTATTCTCAACTGATTTAGAATCAAATACAGTTTTAATAGCAAAACACAACTTTAATCAAATTCAACTATTTTGAAGTAAATGTTTATCACAAAATGGACAAAGGCCCTAAAACATGTGGTCTAGCTTCCCTCTCCAGAGATATCTCCTGCTATCCCTGACTCACCCTACTCTACTTAGACTAGCCTTCCTGCTGGGCCTGTGAAAAAACAACCACATAGCCTTTGTGCTTACTGTTCCCTCAGCCTGCCATGTCCTTCCCAGGTGCTACTATGGCTCCCATGCTTCATCTAGGACTTAAAACAGTCTACCCTATCCCCATCTCTCTTTACCCCCTAGAGAAAGTGTGAGAAAGCTCACACTTCAATCAGGGCTTACTGCAGCCTCAACAGTTCCTCTCCATTAGCCTCTTGAGTAGCTTGGACTACAGGACCAAACCACCATACCTGGCTAATTTTGTCTTTTTTGTAGAGATGGAATCTCACTATGTTTCACAGGCTGGTATTGAACTCTTGGACTCAAGATATCCTCCCACCTCAGCCTCCAAAAGTGTGGGGATTAAAGGAATGAGCCACCATGACTGGCCTCCACCCTTTCTTTGAGTTATATGCGTGACTCTTTCTTTGAATCTTGTGTCTAGAACTTGCTTTATAGGAAGTATAGTGCACTATTTTGATAAATCTTTTTTCTATTATACTTAGAACTATTTTCAAATTAAGGTCAGATCATGGAATGTACTGGAGAAGTTTTCCTCTTCTTTAGTATAGGTTATATCTGGAACCCTTCAAGGGAACACCAAAAATCATGAAATCCAAACCACAAGGCCATCACACAGTCACCCAGCAAATGGCTTCGTAAAGTATTTCCATGCTAAAAAGAAGAAAACAATTTCTCTTTTATGTCATAAAGATATGACAATACTTTTATGCCACTGGACAATTTACAAGGCACTTTCAATATCTATTACCTTACCAGACACAGCTGATTCAAAAATAACATCCTAAGAACCAAAGTCTAAGTCTTAAACATTAGACTATAAATATTGACATGACACCAGAATATATTTTAAAAGTAATTAGGACAAAAATATGAATGAAAAATGGAGCAAAAATGTCTCATTTTATATTATTAAACAACAACAACAAAAATGAAAGAGTACTACAGTGCCATGGCTTCAGAAAACATAATGAACATGCTGGAGTCTCCACAGGAAAAACTGTTGAGGGTGTAACACTGGAAGTAACACTTTCTTCTCAACCCACTTTGCAAAAGTTTTAATAAGAAAATACAAGAGTTTAACCAAATACAACTCCTTTGGAGTAATGATACATTACACAAAATATCCTAGTTCTTGTTTCTCCCTGAGTCACACTTAGAGCTGATGTGTACCAGTTTCCTAAAGGTTTAATATTTTCTCCCACTATTTTTGGCCCTGAGAGCCTGCCTCCCCAGGAATATTCTAGCCAAACCCTTCTGAGGCTGAAATAGCCAGGCAATAAGGATCCCAGTAGTCCTTAAAACGTAAGAAGAAATCCTTCTTGAGTCCATCTCCCAGAGAAGGGTTTTGGAGGCTGAACCTGCAGACTTTATGTGACTCTCAGGCTTGTTCCAGCCAAAAGAGCACCCGGGGTGAGGGTTAAAAGGTCAAGGACCAGGAAGTCAAGGGTGCAGTGAGCTATGATCATGCCACTGCACTCCAGCCTGGGTGATGAAGTGAGAACCTGTCTCAAAAAGCAAAAAAAAAAAAAAAAAGGCCAAGAAGGACAGAAAAGAACAAACCCATAACTCCAGGATGAGCTACTACAACCAAACAGGATGAAAGTCTACCTCCTCATAATCATATAGTGACCAGAGTGAGGATAAAGGGTCTGTTTTTTTAACTTGAGCCATCATCTCTTGTGGAGGCAAATTTTCTGCATATAACTCCTAGCTAAACAAGAATACCATAAAAAAAAATATTTCCCACAGTTGATACAACCTTAATAGGGGCATTTTCTCTCATAGTAAATGAATTTTTATATTTTAGTAAAACTACCTATTTACTAAATAAAGATTCGTATGTTATGAAGCAAAGATTGGAACAGAAAGGGGGACGACTTGAATTATGGAAAGCATCCAGACAGGAGAAGATGGTTTCTTCATAAAAATATTTTTCCCTGTTTTACTCACTCAATACAACTAAAAACCCTCAACTTTATATATAAAACAACATGAGAAGACACTGACAGGGCAACAGAAGGCAGACTGGCTAGGGACCCTGCATCCTGAGGACCATGGTGGTGAGCTCCTAGGGTGTTCCTGTTGCCTTGGACATCCCAGACCTGGAGCTGAGGGCAGCAACCTGGAAAGGGCAATGGGCACATACAGAAAGAGTCTCAAGAGGAGCCTGCTGTCTCTGACCAAATGGCCAGAAAGGGCAGCCCAGCAAGGCACAATACTTTGAAACAGTAACACCTTTCCCCAGCCAAATGCCTTAAAAGGCCAAGTGGGGAGTCCAGGCTTCCACACTCAAAATACTATAATGAGGTGCCCCAAATACCCTACTGAGTTGGGGACAGAGAAGGCCCAATAAGGAGCCCATATTTCATCCCTACCCAGATGTAATGAAGAAAGCCCAGTGGAGAGTCAAAGCTCTCACCACTACTCAGCAGTATGGAGGACATCCCCAGTTGTGTCCGTGGAGGCCATGTGTGGAGCTAGATATCCCACCCCTGTCCAGCAGTAATAAGGAGCCCCAAATAACCTCAGATGTGAATGTAGGCTGAGTGAGCAAACTAGTTTTACCCCCACCTGCCAGTACTGAGGCAGCACTGCCACCTCTTCCTTGGCCATAGGGTTCTGAGAAGAAGCCAGTGAAAGGAGGTTTTAGTAAGATCCAGAGTTTTATAACATCGTAAAAAAATATATCCAGGATTCAACTGAAAATTACATGTCTTAGAAGAACCAGGAAGATTCAAACTGCAAATAAGACAATCAAAAGCTACCAATACCAAGATGACAAGAGATGTCAGAATTATCTGACAAAGCTATTAAAGCAGTCATCATAAAAATGTTTCAATGAGCAATTATGAACACATTTGAAACAAATGAAAAATGTATAAAGTCTCAGCAAAGAAACAGAAAATAACAACAAATAAATAGAAGACATAAAGAATGAAATAGAAATTCTAGAATAGAGAAATAAATAACCAAAATAAAACTACAGTTGATGGGCTCAGTGGTAGCATTAATGAAACAAAGGAAAAGTGACATTAATGAGACAAAGACAAAGTGAACTGGAAGACAGAACAATAAAAATAACCTAATATGAAAAACAGAGAGAAATGGACCAGAGAGAGAAAAAGAAATGAGAACCACCTCACAGGGGACTATATAAATGATCTAAAAATTGTGTAAATGGAGTGCTGCCAGAAGAGAAGAAAATGTGGGGCTGAAAAAGTACCAGGAGAAATTTTGTCTGAAGATATCCCAAATTTGGAAAAAGACATAAACCTACAGATACAAGAATCTTAGTGAACATCAATCTGGATAAATTTTTTTTAAATCCACACCAAACACTTCTGGGAAATTTTCCAAAAAGGAAAACAAATAATTTTCAAAGCAGCCACAGAAAAATTACACCTTACCTAGCGGGGCACTTGTCATCAGCATCCATGGAGAAATAGGAATTAGCAGAACGTTTTTAAGTGCTGGGGAAAAAAAATCTGTCAGCCTAGCATTCTATATCTATTCAAAGTATTCTTCACAAATGAAGAAGAATTCAAGACATTCTTATATGAAGGGAGACAAAGATAATTTATCTCTAGCAAACCTACCATAAAATAGTGTTTAAAGAAAGTTCTCTAAAGTTCCTTTATAGGAATTTTTTTTTTAATTTAAAAAAAAAAAACAGAAAACAACAAGCATGGGTACAGACGTAGAGGAATCAGAATTCTCCTACTCTGATGGTGGGAATGTAAAGTAGTGAACCTATGGTGGAAAACAGTGTGACAGAGTTTCTCAAAAAATTAAAAGTAGAATGTCCATACAATATAGCAATTACATTTCTGTGTATATACCCCAAAAAACTGAAAGCATCAAACTGATATTTGCACACCCATATTCATTGCAGTATTATTCACAAATGCCAAAAAATGGAAGCAACCCATTTGTCCATCAGCAGATGAATGCATGAACAAAATGTGGTTTCTATGGACAATGGAATATATTCAGCCTTAAAAACAAACAAAAAAAAGTCGGATACATGCTACAACATGGAAGATGGATGAACCTTGAAGATATGATGCTAAGTAAAATAAACCAGTCACAAAAGGACAAATATTTTATGATTCCTCTTCCATGTGGTACCTAGAATAGTGAAAAAAAAAAAAAATCACCAAACAGAAAGTATAATGGTGGTTTCCAGGGGCTGGGAGGAGGAGGGAATGGGGAGGTAGTGTTTAATGGGTACAGACTTTCAGTTTTGCAAGGCGAAAATGTTGCTGTGCGTGCTTGCTCCTGCCTGTAATCTCAGCACTTTGGGAGGCCAAGTGGGAAGATTGTGTCAGGCCAGGAGTTGGAAAATAGCCTGGGCAACAAAGAGAGACCCCATCTCTGAAAAAAATTAAAAATTACTTAAGTGTGGTAGAGGCTGAGGTGGGAGAGTCATTTGAGCCCAGAAGTTTGAGGCTGCAGTGAACTATGAAGATAATCATTTCCTCTGTCCATTCTGTTTCACCATCAGCAATGCAACTCCATTCAAATACACATTTGTACTCTCAAGACCTAAATAAGGCATTTTTACTCCAGTTTGCTATGTGTTTTAGTGGTTTCTCTGAAATAATTCTGTAAAGTCTCTCTTCTTTCTTATGTCAGCTTAATAAAGTCATTGTTCAATTAGCTTAATGCCCCACTATTAACGGGACAGAGATTTCCTTAGACATCAGAAACCAATAAATTTCCCAGTCTTTGCAAGAGGCTCTGTGTGCGTGTTGGGGAATGCCTTTAACACCTACCTGGGCAGTCTGTAAATCTGCTAGCAAACTAAAAATCTTAAAAGAAGGAATTGAAAAATAAGATGTTCATAGAAGGCTTTGAAGAGTGGTGACACATTTCTGGAACATAGAAGGCCACACAGGATTAGGAAATATCTGAAAATGCCCTAAGCCCTCACATCTGACTAATTTTGAGGCTCTATGAGAGCAGAACATTACGTTTCTCTAGCGAAAAATATCTGCAGAAATAAGAAAATGTATAGGAGTAGATTATTTAAAGCAAGACTATGGCCTTATAATGAGGCCTTTTCAACTGCAGGTTTATTCTAATCCTTAGTTGCAAACCTTCATATGGCCTTTAGGCTTCAACTGAAATAAAAGTGCTTACTTGGTCTTTCTCACTTGAAAAGTTCTGTACTCCATTTAATTTCCTCTAACTCTGGGAATTTGCCAGAAATTATTTCCCAATTCTAAAGTTTCTAAATGAAATTTTATAGCCAGAATTTCAGCCTTTCAGCTACTGATTTCAAATCAGCAATCATTTCAACAGATAAATTGCATAAAACATCGGGTTTGCCAAATGAATTTCCTCAACTGTTATCCTGTCTCCACAAATCTTTACAACTTTTATCAGTTTCTGTAAAAATACATATTTGCATATCTATGTGAGAGAGAGATGGGTGAGAGGAAACAGCAGAGACAGAAACAGATATTGACAAAGATATTCAGTAGGTGCTATTTCTTAAAACTTCTCGTTGTTACAGTGAAACATTATTTGCAGATGAAAGGATTTACTATTTGAAAACTCCATGAAAGGTAACCCAAAATTGCTAAAATTATCAAAGAATTCAATCTTCAGTATTTACACGGATTTGGGGAAATACTCTTTCTATTATACTCATGTTAGAAAAGTAAACACATATATAAGTTTTAGTGAACTATATTCCAGTATTTATGAAAAGTAAAAGATTATATACATTATGGTACAGCCATTTTTATCTATAAAACCACCTTAAAGAAATAATATAAGAATATAAGATATATGCAGATAGCAGCACTTGTAGTAAACAACAGTTCAAAAATAATCTAAACATCATTGAAGCTGGAAATAATTCTGAAAATAAGGAAGAGCCATTAAATAGGACATTATGAACTACATTTCTTTATGTCACTTTTTAAAATATCTATATGTTACTACACAACTGTCACCTCCAAATCACAGCTATATTCTACATATACGCATAAACACACATACACACATATTTCTGTTTGTGTATATTCAAATACATGTTCCCCTTTTCTTTGCCTTAATATGTCTGTACATCTGTGTGTGTCCCTGTATGTGTGTATTTAACCACTGGGGGAGAAAAGAATAGATAACCTTGGACAGACTGGCTAATTCAAGTTTATATCATGTCATTCCCTTTGGCTAAAGTGACCTTCTTTTCTTTTCTCCCTGCATTTATACACATGCACATACATGCTAAAATAAACACATACACAACATATATATCCAACACATGCATATATATACATGTAATTATATTTTAATAGCCACGGGGGGGAAAAAGAAAGTATACAATCTAATCTGTCAAGAGATCATTTGCCTAGACAGTTAGATAGGAGTGAGAGATTAATAAAGCTCATGTTTTAATACTTTTAACATTTTTTCTAAATCTCATGGAATAATTTCTGATTTCTCATTTGTGGTAGCAAAGCAAAATATGGCATTTATCGGGTGCTTTCCATTTCATATGACTACAGATAAAATGTAGCACATGATCTTAAGATTGTGTTACAAACATAATTTTATTGGAAATGAAACAATAAATTTTCTTTCATACAGGAAAAATTGGAATGGATTTTGAAGGATGGATACAATCAAAAGAGATAGGGCTCAGAGATGGCCTTCCTCCTATTAAGATAGGAGAGATAATGGTTGACACACAGGCAAGGAAACATCTGCATTTTTCACAAGAGACTGAAGGGCCTTGCTCTGCAATCTAGCAGCCAGACACTTCATCAGACTGGGATGAAACAAAGCTCATAGAAGGGTGGTATAGTGCCAAAGCCTTTGTGAACTGGGGTGGTGTCAATATCCTTTGGATCAACCAGAGGTTTCAAGGTAAAATTCTGCAAAATGGTGGTCAGGATTAAAAACAGCTCCATGCGGGCCAGGCCTTCTCCAGCACAAACTCTTTTTCCTAAAAATTACACACAAGATCATTACTCATTTAATTCTTTAGCTGAGTTAGCACACAGGGAGGCTGAAATTAATGTGGAATGAAGAAATATATTAATGAATGACTAATGAACCTACAACTTTTTCTATTTACACCCAAACCTGGTTTCTTTTCTATTCTTTAGCACATATTTCTGTGAATGTACTGTATGAAAAAAATCTTTTCTGTCCATGCACATTGGAACTGCTGTGTTGCAGCTTGCCAGTGACATCTTTACACACACACACACACACACATCTATCCCAACTGGCATGATACACAACACTGTATCTACCTCTCCATATACTTCTGACCCTGGACTTGACAAATAGATTTATTTGTCCTTATCTGGATTCTAAAGGATAATCAATCTTGCCACATACATGCTCTAAAAAGATAGTCAAGAGCTTATTATTGCCAGGTATAAAAAGAAATGTCACCAAGTGGCCACAGGCAATTCTTAGGGCATCATTTCTTTCCACATCTTCCACCCAGTTCCCCTCACCCCAGCCATTACTGATTCACCACTCCCCAAACAGATTGGCAATTTCAAGATTTCTCTCAGATTCCAGGTATTTTCTATCTGGAATGGTCTCCTACTCTGCTCTGCCTGCCAATAGTCCCCATATTCTTCCAGATTCAGCTCAGATGTTATTTATTCTATGCAATCTTCTTTGATACATCAGGACATACAATTCACGCTCTCATCTGTTTTCCACAATATTCATTAATGCTTCTAATACACTACATTTCACATGAACTGTAAATTATTCATCTGTTTTACAAACTGGAGTACAAACTCTTAAGGTAAACCCTTAGATCTTATAATGCACACAGTAATACAGACTGTCAGGACAAAAGCTGGCCTGCAAGCCATGTGAAACAAATACAAATGTTGAGCAGGCTCAGGGTGCAATAGTGGACTCCAAAAAACGAAAGGAGATAAGTCACATAGCAATGGCTTTTTTGAGATTATCTCTGAGCAATGCACATAATCTTGAGAACACAACATCAAGGCTTGCTCTACATTTATTTTCTTATATAATTAAACAGAAACAAATCTCTTATTTTTGTCCCTGTTTCAGTTATTTCTGTTGGAAACGTCTTCTACCCTCCTATCCTCCTCCTACTTCTTTGAAGTGTGCTGAATATTCTCCACTTCTTCCTCTTTCCAGATCCATTTTGTGTTTGTCTCTTGTGCCTTTCTATTCCCAGGAAACTGACCTCTAAGAACTGCATTAAACCAGGAGGTAGTTCCTTTCTGGGTTCTGGATACATTCAGAGGCTCAGATGTTGAAAAGTTCAGAGTATTTGTTCCCTCCATCCTACCCTGTCAGGTTAGTTTTGACAGTGGCAACATCCCTCTACCTATAGACGCTTCTCTTGATGAGGAATCTGCTCATTATTCAGGTGCCAGCAACACTCTCCTTCCTTTGAATCTTTTGATCTAGGATTGTAACATCTTCTTGCTGATGTTAGTCCTGAGTTCCCCACATTTTGTTACTCCCCTTGTTTGGCCCACACCTCTCAAAACCATCTCTTTATTAAACTCTCTTTTATTAACCTTTTTGACATTGCTGCATGTTTCTTTCCAGGACCATCAAAAATTGAGGGAAGATACTCAAATGTGATTTATTGCAAGAAAATTTCACTTACTTTCCAACTATTCTGCCCCTATCCCTCTAAAATAAATCATCTGAAGCTCTCTCTCTCTCTCTTGCTCTCGTTCTCTCTCTCTCCCTCCCTTTCTCTGGACTCCCAAAGAAACCTCAAGCATAGCACTTGTGATCTTGGAATTTCATTGCCTGTTCATTGGTTTTCCCTTCTCTTAGAGAAAAGATCTAATACTTACTCACATTTGTATGCCTGGACCTGAGCACAGAATTGCCATATATAAGGTACTCAGTGAAGTTTATTGAGTGAACTGGCTTCTCAGGGTAAATGAGAAAAGTTTTACTAGAACTGGACTTCTAGGAGGAACTTTTAATGACCTACATAGTAGGTCAGGAAGCAGAATCTATGAACACAGTCACCAATCCCATGAGAAATAACCGTCTTTGGGAGTGGTGCCTCTGACCTTATGCAAGTGGCAAATTGTTCAGCCCAGAACAGCCTCCATGCAGAGTCCTTCCTTATCTTACATGACCCCAGATGTGCACATAAAAAGCTTGCTTGCCTGCTGAAAAAGCCATGAAATAATCACTCTTTTTAAAGTTGCCACTTTTGTCCAGGAAGTGGCCAGGGTCAAACTTCTCTGGATTGGGAAATTCCTTGTCATCGTACAGGACAGAAGTCAGATCTGTTAAGATTGTTGTGCCCTGAAAGAAAAAAGATAAACCAGATCAAAATACAGTGTTCATGGGATGCAAGAGCCGTGGATAGGAAAGGCCAACAATTTGTATGCATGAATTCTGCAGGGCTGACTATGGGACTTGAGTATATGTGTATTTTAATATCTACAAGGAGTCCTGCAACCAATTCCCCATGAATACCAAGGGATGACTTTAAATTAAAACCTGTAAAAACAGACAAAGAAGGTGATCGTATAACGATAAGGGGGAATTTCATCAAGTAGATATAAAAATTATAAATGTACATGAACTCAACATCAAAGCACTTAAATATATGAAGCAAATATTAATAGACCTAAAGGAAGAAATAGACTTCAAAACAATAATAGTAGAGAACTTAACACCCTATTTTCAGCAATAGATCATTCAGACATAAATATCAAACAACAAACAGTGGTGTTAAACTGTTCCTTTGACCTGACATAGCAGGTATGCACAGTACAGTCCACCCAACAGCTACAGAATACACATTCTTCTATACAGCATATGAAACATTCTCCAGGATAGATCATATGGTAAATCACCAAACAAGTTTTAACAGATTTTTAAATTTAAAATAAAATCAACTTTTTTTCTCTGAAAACAGTACAATAAAACTAGCAATCAAGAAGAACAGAAAATATACAAATACCTAAAAATTAATTAACATGTTTACAAAGATCCAATGAGGTAATGAAAAAATTAACAGGAAATATTTAACAATTTCTTAAGACTAATGATAATGGAAGTACAACATACCAAAAACCTATGAAATACAGTAGAAGCAGTACTGATAATGGAGTTTAAAACAATTAACCTTTACATCAAAAAAGAGAATAATCTCAATTAACAATCTAACATTGAAACTTAAGAAACTAGAAAAACAAAAATGAACCAAATCCAAAATAAGTAGGACAAAAATTATAAATATTATAGAATAAATCAATAAAATATAAAATAGATATAGAAACTAAAATACGAAGAAGTCAATGAAAGAAAGTTTTGGTTTCCTTGAAATGATAAACAAAACTGACAAACCCTTAGCTACACTATGAAGAAAGAGAGAAGACCAAAATAAGTAAAACGAGAGATGAAAAAGAGGCCATTACAACTGGACCACAGAAATGCAAAGGATCATTAGAGACTATTATGAAGAAATATATGCTTACAAATTGGAAAATCTAGAAGGAATGGATAAATTTCTGGACTCATATAATGTACCAAGATTGAATCATGAAGAAATAAAAAATCTGAAAGTGATAATAATTGAGTAACAAATTAAATCAGTAATAAAAATCTCCCATCAAAGAAAAGCCAAAGACTATTATTTTTGGCTTCACTGCTGAATTCTACCGAACATTTAAAAATCTCCAAGAAAAATTCTTTTGAAATTCTTCTGAAAAATTGTAAAGGGGGAAATCCTTCCATAATCATTTTATGAGGCCATGATTCCCCTAATATCAAAGAAAAACAAGAAAAGAAAACTGCAGGCCGTTGTTTCTGAAGAACATAGATGCAAAAAATCTTAACAAAATACAAGTAGGCCCGGTGTGGTGGCTCACACCTGTAATCCTACCACTTCGAGAGGTCGAGGCAGATCTCCTGAGGTTGGAAGTTCAAGATCAGCCTGACCAACATGGAGAAACCCCATCTCTTCTAAAATTAGCCAGGCATGGTGGTGCATGCCTGTAATCCCATCTACTCGGGAGGCTGAGCCAGAAGAGTAGTCTGAACCCAGGAGGTGGAGCTTGTAGCGAGCTGAGATCATGCCAGTGTACTCCAGCCTAGGTGACATAGCGAGAGTCCATCTCAAAAAAAAAAAGTGACTTGGCTGCTGTTAAAGGCATTCAGTTTCAAATGCAAATGGAAAAAGTTTCAGAAATTTGCAGGCTGACAATGAAATAGAAAAGAAATCCCATTTCTGAGGAGAAATTCAAGCTGGCTACAGAAATTTGCATAAGTAGCAAGGAGAAGAATGTTAATCACCAAGAAAATGGGGAAAATGTCTCCAGGGCATGTCAGAGACCTTTGTGGCAGCCCCTCTCATCACAGGCCTGAAGGGCTAGAAGGAAAAAGTGGTTTCATGGGCTGGGCCCAGGGTCTCTCGGTGCTATGTGCAGCCTAGGGTCTTGATGTCCTGCATCCTACATGTGGCTGAAAGGGGTCAACATAGAACTTTGGCTATGGCTTCAGAGGGTGCAAGCCTCAAGCTCTGGAGGCTTCCACAGGGTGTTTAGCCAGAACTTCTACTAGGGCAGTGCAGAAGGGAGATGTGGGGCGGGAGTCCCTATACAGAGTCCTTACTGGGGCACCAGCTAGTGGAGCTGTGAGAAGAGAGCCACCATCCTTCAGACTCCAGAATGGTAGATACACTGACAGCGTGCACCATGTGCCTGGAAAAACTGCAGAAACTCAACACCAGCCCATGAAGGCAGCTGGGAGGGAGACTGCACCCTGAGAAACTACAGGAGCAGAGCTGCTCAAGACTATGGGAACCTATGTTTTGAATCAGCATGACTGGGATGTGACACATGGATTCAAAGGAGATCATTTTGGAGCCTTAAGATTTGACTGCCCTACTGGATTTCAGACTGGTGTGAGGCCTGAAGCCCTTTTGTTTTGGCCAATTTCTCCCATTTGGAATGGTTGGATTTGCCCAGTGCCTGTACCCCCATTGTATCTAGGCAGTAACTAACTTGCTTTTGATTTTACAAGTTCATAGGCGAAGGCACTTGCCTTATCTCTTATGAGACTTTGGATTGTGGACTCTTGAGTTAATACTGAAATGATTTAAGACTTTGCAGCACAGTTGGGAAGGCATGATTGCTTTTGAAATGTGAAGACATGAGATTTGGGAGGGGCCAGGGGCAGAATGATATGGTTTGGCTCTGTATCCCCACCAAAATCTCATCTTGTAGCTCCCACAATTCCCACGTTTCATGGGAGGGACCCGGTGGACGATGATTGAATCCTGGGGGTGGGTCTTTCCCATGTTGTTCTTGTGATAGTGAGTGGGTCTCATATCTCATGGTTTTAAAAATGAGAGATTCTCTGCAAAAGCTTCCTCTTTGCCTGCTGCCATCCATGTAAGATGTAACTTGCTCCTCCTTGCCTTCCACCATGTTTGTGAGGCCTCTCCAGCAATGTGGAATTGTAAGTCCAATAAACCTCTTTCTTTTATAAATTGCCCAGTCTCAGGTATGTCTTTATCAGCAGCATGAAAACAGACTAATACAAATGGATTTCAAAATGCTAATAGAGAGGTTCTTGAACACTCTCATCACAAATTAATAAATGTTAAAGGTGATAGAGATACTAATTACCCAATTTAATCATTACACAACTCATACATGTTTCTAAACATCATGTTATTCTCCAAAAATATGTACAATTATTAGGTGTCACTAATAAATAAAAGAGAAGTGATTATGCTCACATGCTGATAAAAAGGAGCCAGGAAAAAGGGAGAAGATGAAGAGGAAGGAAGAAGAAATAATTATTTAAGGATGATAATTGAAAATGTAAGAGAGAAGGGATCCATGCCACAGTTAAAACAGCTTACAGTAGAACAAAAGAAAGCCCATCTGTCACAGTAACTGACATGAAAAAGAATCAAAGGTTGTAAATGTAGCCAAGTATGTAAATCTAATGGAAAGCATTAGAGGAGTCCACTTCCAGTGACTAATTTTTCTGTGAGATGGAAGAGCAGGTCACCTATTAAAAGATAATGAAAGGCTGAGAAGAGTTCAAGGTTGAAAGTCATTGTGGAGTATGGTGAAGCAAGTTGAGTTAGATTATAAAGCAGGATTGTTGGGTAAGATTGACAATACTTTTGGCATTGATGAAAATTAAACCACCACATTTGGCATTGATGATAACAATATCAACCTGCTGGGCTGCATGGTCTTTTCCAGCACAGGTCAGTAGCTAATAATCAGGCAGGGAGGAAGGAAACTTTTGTATTGGACTTTTCACAAGTAAGTCATAGGGACAGTAGAGAAGGGGTGGGATACAGAATACAGGTTAATTGGTAAGAGTAATAAAACATAAAATTGAAAGGAAGGGACAGGATAGCACACTGGGCTAATGGACAGGCAGAGTGTGGAGCTATCAAAGCATGGAAAATCCTGTGGGAGTCTAGGCACTATCACATTTAGAAACTTGTATCAAAAACTAGATGGAAAGAAGTACATGGTCACAGGGTAGGATGCCTGAGTTATGACTATGCCATACCTGTAGGTGATTAGGCAATCTACAGTTCTACTGCTATGATATTTGATTGCCTAAGACACCTAAGGAAGGGTATAGACATAATATCTCTCACCTTTGGAATAAGATATTCTCTAAACCGAATGTCTTGAGTCACTGCATGGGGCAGGCTGGTGGGGATGAGGTCAATATATCTCTGGATCTCATGCACCACGGCATCCGTGTAGGGCATCCGGCTTCTGTCCTGCATGCAGACACTTCGGTTTTTGCCGACCACATGATCAATTTCTTCCCATACTTTAGCTGGCAAGGCAGGAGTCAGAATTTATGAGAAGTGAAAAAAACTTGAAGTACCATTTGTAGGATCCCTTCCTCATTGTCCCATTGTAGTTGGAGATGGGACAATGATGGAAAATTATGTGTCACTACCTCCATAAAAGAAGAAAAAGGACACACAATTTACAGTTCTTGGGCAAATTGAAAGTTCAGTCGACACACGTATGCAGGTATGAAATACAATTGCACCATGACATTCAATCCTCAACTTTGATTCCCTACTCTGTGTACTTTTTCTTGACAGACTCAGAGATCTGGGATCCTGAAGAATCACTGAAGACCTTGTAGTTTAGCCATTTTGTGTATGTCAATTTTATCTTAAATATTTAAGTTTCAATAATCTAAGAACTACACAGTGCAGTTCAGGAAATGAGATATTAACTTGATTCAGCACAAAAACTTAACAAGTTAAAATTTATTCAGAAGGTATTAATAATATAGGACACACACACTGCACTCTTCATTATATTACTTTATAATTCTTCAAAAAACTTCTATGTGGAAGGTATAATTTCATGTACTTTACAAAGAAACAAGTCCACAGAAGTAAACAGTTTCCTAAGGATGCTCAGGGAATATGTGGTCTTTCCCATATTATCCCCCTTGAACAGATAAGGGACCACAGATATGGAGAGTAATCATGTGTCTGCAGGTCAAGCAAGCCACCCTCAGAATTCAAAACCACTGCTATTGAAGTCTACAGCTCATTGTTCAAAATAACAATGCCACACTGCTGCATCTGTTCCAAACCAAATCAAGAATCCTATACCATCGCAGGCAGAATAATGGCCTCTGCTCTTCAAATCTCTATCATTATTTAAACATTTTATTCTCCTTTTGTACTAGGAACTAATTTGAATTGAATCCACCCAATGGTAGGTAGATGTACTAATGATGAGAAATTTTGTTGTACCTTGTGTTGGCAGGTAAATGGTGGGGTGATTATCAGTATTTTCTGTCCGCTTCTACCTGAAATTTGATCCTGCCCATCATCTGTTCATACCTGAGATCTCAGGGTGCTTCAGCAGGAGCAAGAGTCCGTATCTCATTGTGGTGCTTGTTGTCTCTGTTCCTGCAGTAAACATATCCCATATAGTAGCAACCAAGTTGTCCATGGTAAATTCAGACTCTTTACTGTGTTTTTCCTAGCAATGACATGTTACAATTACTTAATAAAAAGCTTTTCAAGTAACACAATATTATTCAGTACAACATCAGTACCTGGCTAATTAAGCCAGACTTTAGAGTGTGCTATGGGTGAAGATAATATTAGGTGAACTGTTAGAATTGCTTCAAATTTAAAATAACATCGGACTCACAAACATTCAAGTACTTTCTGATTCTTCAGTTTCTGACCCACTAGAGCCAGTCAGTTCCTTTGTAATTTTTTAAACATGCTTTTGATTAAGTCATCACTGCTAATCACTGTCAACTCTAGCATCTATTGTCTATTTCAGCATATCTAATTTTTCATTCAAGTTTCTTGAACTAATCACACCCAAACTACAACAGTATTTACAACTCCATCAGTCATTACACTCAACACTGCTCTTCAATTACAATCATTATAGCCTCTTTGAAAATTTCACAAACTTCATTACTGTACTGATCATCTCCTGGATCTATTTTCTCCTCCCTGTTTATCTTAGTCAGAGTTTCTCAAACCTACCTCATCTGTAAATGAATATATCTTAGAGATTGCCCAAAAGTAAGCCTGTCTGGGTTTCTATCCATTCCTGTGTTCCCTCATTTGTTACATCTTCCCTTCATGGAACCATGATATGTTATCATCAGTCTTCAATGAATGTGTGTGTGTGTGTGTTTACATGTTTTGATCTGCCCCCAGATAAAGAATCAGCTTTAACATGGTAAACATAAAACCTAAGTCTCTTTGGGTGAGAACTTAGAAATATCCAGAGACACGTAATATGGCTTACACAGGTAATATGTTGCATAAACAATTAATACACTTTAGGATACAGCATTTGTTTTCATATCTCAGTTTCACCGGGAAAATCAAAGCATATCAATGAGTCACAACACCCACAAAGATAAAGTAGCAAATTAGAATTACATTGTACCTTTTCCATTCGAATCAGAAAATAGTCAATAAAGTCTCGAGGGTTATTGATGTCCAGAGATTCCTGATGTTCTTTTACTTTCTCCAAAATAAAACTTTTTTGGAGAGCAAAATTTTTAAATATCAAATTATGACTTCCTGGGAGAACCCGTAAAAAGGGGAAAGCATTGTAGAGCTGAAAGAAGAAAGTATCCATCATTAATTCATTCACTAAACACTGGTCCTTATTATTTATCAGACACTGGTTATATGCTAAGTAGATAAAGATGAATAGACATGCTTCCTGCACAGGAATGCATTCTGAATTTGAAGGAGAGAGCACTGAAGAAGTAGGCAGAGACAGTATGCACAGGTTACAAAGCAACTTCAAGGCCAATCACGTTGATTTCCTAACCACAACTCTCTGAAGGAAGTCAGGAAATTACCCCTGTTGTCACCTCTCTTCAGATGAGGAAATTGAAGTTCATAAGGTTAATCAACAATTCGAAGACACCAAACTAGTGATCTCAGAGCTAATACTCTGTGTTTGCATCAGTATACACAATATATGTTTTACCAGGGGATAGTCTAAAAATTTTGAAGACTCATACTCGTTTGTTGTAATGAAGAAATAGTACATCTGAAAGATTAAGAAAGTGCCCAAATCACTTAGCGTATACATATATATAAAAAAACACAAACACACACATACACATATATACATATATATATATATAATTTAAATATTCCACCCCAAAGAATGTGAATATTTTCCTGACTCATGTTTTTGTTGGTCCTAGAGCTTACAGAACATGCTTTAATTTAGACAACACTCCAATGACCTAATACCTTTGGAAGGCATCAACATAATATACTCAGGCTTGTAGCTTAAATCAAACTAGATACAGAATCAGGAATCAGGAATTCTAGATTCTAGATTTTGATGTTCATTTTCTTAGCTAGGCTATTTTGAAAAATATGCCTAATAGCTCTGGGTCAGTTTCCCATTCCAGTAAATAAGAGACATTAGATTATTTTTTCTCTAGGGTCCTTTGAAGGTAGGTCACATCAGGACCATATGATCAGTATAGAATTTTAGTTGTTAGTGACTGTAAAACATAGGTTACTGACATTTTCTGACCGTGTACTTTAATAAGAAATACATCTTAAATCACTACCCTCTACATCTGAGGATCTTAAAAAAACAACAAAAAAGTTTCATCTAAACAAATCTTACTATAAATGTAGCACTCTGAGATTATGTATTTTTTTCTATTCTACATTACTTCATGTTTTCAATTTTATTGTATCACATTAGATTGATTTGATAACTCACTAATGTGTTGCAAATGATAGTTTGATAAGCATTGCTTTGGACATTTTTAAATAGGGCAGAGAGATGGGGTAGGCATGAGCTATAGATGAGCTAGAAAACTATTACACATTCTAAAAAGAACCTTGGCCTTACCTGTATCCAGGGGCTGCTCACAGTTTCAAAGTTTTCATTAAAATACTTCATCAAGGTTAGAAATTTCTGATCCCTGTAATCAAAACGATTCTGGAAAATGATGGAGCTGATGACATTACAGGGAACACAACCCAGAAGAAAAGTGGGATCACAGGGAGATGCTACAAACAATGCCAGTCAGAAGTTAAAACACAATTTTCATATAAATCTAAAATTGACTGCTTAAAATAATTGGAAATGACTGATTTCTAAGATGTTTCCATAATAGAAACTACCTGGACATGCCACCACTACTATAAACTTCAAATGCCTTAAAAAAAAGTATGTAAGAGTTCCCTCTGTTAGCACAAATAGACAGTTTAAGCCACCCAAGCCCTGACCTGCACACAGGAAACTTCAACCCAGCCCTAAACCCTAATTGCCATGAAAACCTCATGCCACTATCCTCCTGCTGCTCTTTCAGTGTCATTTGGGACCTGGATGGGTGTCAGCCTACTCTTCACTGAAAGCAACATTATGTGAGTAATAAACCTTTCATATCCTATTGGTGTTTGTGTGGCATCCTTATTTAATCATCTAAACCAGATTTTGGATGATAGGTAGGTCCCTCCTGCCTCTCTGTGGTGACAACACCACAACTCTAGAAGGACAATACAAGCTCAGATCAAAAATTAGAAGTTACTATGTAAATTAGCTCTGCTCGACCTGTGGAAATAACTTCCAACTGTTAGTGTTATTAGTGATTAAATGGGCTTCCCCAAGAGTGTGAGGTCCCTACAACAAAGTGGAATCAAGCAGATTTTGGATGACTACAGGTCAGGGAGTTCAGAGAAGGCAATAGTCACCATGGGAAAAGTTGAACGAGTTAATGACAAGTTCTGCTTCAATACAAATTAAGGATACAAATAATTTCACAGATAATATGTGCCGAAATTCAATATTCATTGCTTGACTAATTCTATTTCCAAATTTTATTCAAAGAAAGTAGTCAGAGATTTACAATAATATGGGTTGCACTTTTGTATATTAAGAGCAGGAAAAACTAGAATCAACCTATCTGGCCAAAACAGAGGATTAGTTAAATAAACGCTGGTGTGTCCAAAATAATGGACTACTGTACTATCCAGCTAATAATATTCTTGAAAAACATTTAAAAGTTAAACACATAAAAATATTCATTCAGTACATGACATTATAAAACCACATATATCTTATGATCTTACCGCTTGCTTGCCCTGCCTGACCCTTTCTCTTCCACCTCCTCTCCCAGCCCTGCAGGTGCACACACACATCTACGCACCAGAGATCTGTGCTGCTGCAGTACCATCTCTTCATATCCACATTCCATTATGAGGGCGAATGGCAGCCCCACACTTTGGTGGTAGTTGGCAACCCATGTATTGTTCTTAAACACTTTACTAGAAAAGTTACCTAATTTTTTAAGCGTATGTGGCCAAGGCTGATAGCTGATTGCCAAAATCCATGTTCTTTTCTTCCTGTGCACAGAGTAAACCACAGTTTCCAGCTTCTCTGGCAGTTAAGTGTGGCCCTGTTACTAAGTGGCACACATGAGAGACGTTACATGTGCACTTCTATGCCTGGCCTAAAGTATTTGCTTTTTAACTTGCTCTTTTCTCCTTCCTGTATCACACAGACATATGAATCATTGATGATATTGAAAGACATTTGCTGAAGAAATCAGAGCCCAATTAACCTGGTACCTAAAAAGACTGTTATTCCAAACACTTCACCTCCTAATTACTGTTATGTGAGCAAAAAGTAAACTATGATACTTCAGCCATCATCATATTTTGTAGTCTATTTACAAAACCATTTGTTCTACCCAAACTATTAGTGTTAATTATATGAAGAAATAAACACCATTGGTTTTTTTTAATGCTTCCACCAGACACAAGGCCTCCTCTTGAATTCGGTCTTCAATTGTTTTCTTCCCCATCCCCATATTCCTCAAAGCCATGAGAGAGAAACGCCGGATTTGCTTCCATCTTTCTCCATTGCTAAAAATAACTCCTATCAACACAAAAGAAAAAACAGAGAGAGAAAATATTCTTCATTGTCATGAATACAAGCTGACAGTTCTCATCTCAGGAGATGATATTGACATTTCAGCAGGATGTAAAATAATGGTGTCAGCTTCAGGGATTCACATTGAGCGCTTCATCACACCTGCCTTCTCTTTGAACCCAAACTACTATTTAACTGTCAGGATTCTTAATTTTGCATATTGCTAAACTATTCTTAATCCACCAGCTGCACTAAACCTCAGAATAATTCTGTAAACTTGTTAGACCTAATACCATAAAAACCCTAGAAGAAGGGGGCGGAGCAAGATGGCCGAATAGGAACAGCTCCAGTCTCCAACTCCCGGCAGGAGCCACACAGAAGACAGGTGATTTCTGCATTTTTAACTGAGGTACTGGGTTTATCTCACTAGGGAGTGCCAGACAATCGGTGCTGGTCAGCTGCTGCAGCC
>NW_012099987.1:318505-327280 GCF_000951045.1 Mandrillus leucophaeus
CAAGAACAGAAAACCAAACACCGCATGTTCTCACTCATAGGTGGGAACTGAACAATGAGATCACTTGGACTCAGGAAGGGGAACATCACACACCAGGGCCTATCACAGGGAGGGGGTAAGGGGTAGGGATTGCATTGGGAGTTATACCTGATGTAAATGACGAACATATGTTTGCTTTATGCTTTGTCTTCTGTTGTATTCTAATATTGTTCATGTTTTTTTAGAATCATATTTGAAGGTGAGGATAGAAATATTCCAAACTCATGTGGTTCCATGCACACTATTCAAGCTTCCTAAAATAATCTCTGGGTATCCATGACTAAGACCCGGCAGCAAAATATTTGGTGAATAAGATAACTCAGTAATATTCCTCCTTTCTCTCATCTCTCTATTGCTTTTCTATTTTCTTAACTGACCATAATTTATGATGAACTTCTCTTTGTAACAAATTCGTAAAAAATTAGTGGCTAGATGGCTTGTTATCATGAATATAATGTTTAACAGGGACATTGTGTCACTTTCAATATAGATTAATAATCCTTTATAGAAAAATTATTCTTAGCCTCAGGTAGAAAATACGAAAAGTGTGTTTCATAAATTTTTTTAATATTTACGATTTCTCAATTTCTTCAAATTTTTCAAGTTTTTACAACTTACAGACTCACACACATACCCCAAAGGGAAGCATACCGAATCCTTGGGTAGTTTTTTCGGACACTGGAAAACTCCCTCTGCCAGAAAATACTTCTCCCTGATCAATCAGTGCTTCCTTAATTGCTTTGTATCCATGCAACACCACAGTGGGCTTCATGCCAAAATAAACAGTGAGCACAGGGCCATAATCTTTTGCTAGCTGCAAAAAGAATAGCAGATGCAAATAAAGTGTAAATTTCAAAAATAAAATGTAGATAGATTAGGGAAATATTTTTAATCTTGCCAGAAAGATGTTTTAATACTTATCCACCTATTATATAAAATTTAATATTTTAGAATCAATTATTTGATAAGAAAAAAGTATTTCAATAGTAATTATTATCACTTTGTTAGTAATAATTCTATTAGTGTTAGTATCAGCTTCAATATTTATTTCTTGTTCAGCCACTACTATATCACAGGGGCTATATTATACATTTTGTTTCTATTATTTTATTAAATTTTTATGCCAAACTAATAATTGTACCAACTTTCTCCCATCTTCTTACAATTACAGTAAATTCTGTGTTTCTTCTTTGGGTTAAGGGAAGTCCATCTACTTTGCCTCATGTGTAGTCTAATAATTGTCCCTCATTGATCATTCTTGATAAATTTATTTTTAGCACGAGACACTGCCATATTTTTATAATGCATGATAACATAGGAGTGTGGTCATACATATTTCCCAGCTTCACTCAAAGCTAGATGCAACCATATGACTCAGTTTCCATGAACTCATGTAAGCACAGTGTTGTGATAAAATTCGACATTTGTGCATAACAGACAATTGCTTCCCCTTCATTTCAACCCCGCCCATGGGTTGAAATAATAGCATGAAGATGCCCCTACTATGAGTATGCAAATGAGAAAAATAGTCTAGAGGCAGAAGATACTAGAACTACAAAGATTTAAAAAAAAAACAAAACTGGTTCTCTTAATGACATCATGGAGGAGAGGCAAGTTGACAGCAAGCACCTAGAGTTTCTTGTGTGAGATAGAAATAATCTCCTATCTTCTTTCGGCATCATTTTTCTGTAATATCAGCTTATGTGGTATCCTAAATGATATAGGACTTACAATATTTCAACTTTTCTAGTGTAGAACGTTTTTGCCGACCCAAAAATTCATTCTACAAACTATAGTGACCTTTTCACAGGGAAGATGTTAACCTGACTGTCCTTTAAGCATGTTAATGGTATCACATTGCTCTTTTTTTCTTTCCATTTTTTTTGAGACGGAGTTTCACTCTTGTTGCCCAGGCTAGACTGCAATGGTAGGATCTCTGTTCACCACAACCTCCACCCCCTGAGTTCAAGCGATTCTCCTGCCTCAGTCTCCCAAGTAGCTGGGATTACAGGCATGTGCCACCATACCTTGCTAATTTTTTACTGTTAGTGGAGATGGGATTTCTCCATGTTGGTCAGGCTGGTCTCGAACTCCCAACCTCAGGTGATCCTCCTGCCTCCACTTCCCAAAGTGCTGGGATTACAGGTGTGAGCCACCAGGCTCGGCCCATATTGATCTTATGATAAAAACAAGTGTTTTTTACATCCATGCAAGGCCTGCATGTCTTGTCCCCTGCTTCCCTCTCTACTCTCAGCTTGTACCATATTCTTACTTACTCTCTGAACTACAAACACTTTTGTCCTCTTTTCAGGGTCTTAGGGAGAGAACTGTAAACCAAAAATAAAATTCAAAGCACCCCTCTCACCGCCAGCAGGCCCCACTCCCTTACCACCAGCAATTTAAACAGACTTCCTCCTCTAGGCCAGGTCCCTCCAAATTTAACCTGAAAAACTGATTAATGCCATCATGGGAAAGGGGCATTGAATATGCCTCATTATGCCCTCTTCCCTTTTGGAATTCAGCAAAAGCTGACCAACATTTAACATTAAGGCAGACCTTAACTCTGATAAGAAACAATTACCATCTATTCTCTCTGAAGACTGCTGCCTGGAAGCTTCATCTACATGATAAAACCTTGGTCCCCACAACTCTTATCATAACCCAGACATTCCTCTCTATTAACAATAACTCTTTCAACCAATCGTCAATCACAAAATTTTAAAATCTGGATATCATGGAAGCAACCCCTCTCCCACTGCTTCGAGTTGTCCCACCTTTCTGGGCCAAACCAATGTATATCTTAAATGTATTGACAGGAGTCTCATGTGTACATACTCAAACGTATAAATGTATAAAACCAAACTGTGCCCTGACCACCATGGACACATATTCTCGGGGTCTCCTGACGGCTGTGTCGTGGGTCATAGTCACTCACATTTGCTCAGAATAAATCTCTTCAAGTATTTTGCAGTTTGACTCTTTTCATCAACAAAAGCAATTCTCCCCCAGATTGAAAACATGTGAAATTGGGTTTTGTTGATATTTGATATGTTTAATTCCTAATCATTCTTACGATTATCAGCTCCAACTTCAATTACTCAGAGAAGCCTTTGCTGAATGCCTGAATGCTCCTCTAACTGGTTAGTCCCTTGAAAGTACATGGTCTCTTTCTACCATGTCCCTGTTACACAGTTTGTAATCATATCTTTACTTGCATTGTTGTTTCATAAATATATTCCTATCCTCTAAACTGTAAGTTCCTTAATGATAGGGTCACTTTAAATTTTCTTTTGCCATTGAAACTCACATGCACCATGCAAGGAGGTATTTAATTACTTATAGAAAATGTGGTGTACTTAAGTAACCTGTGCAAAATCTTTCGTATTTATATCTTCAAGAAATGGAAATTAAAGCGAAGAGAGGTTTTAATCCTGCTTAAATCTGTGAATTTAAATAATCAATAGATGAGCTGGGGTGCTGACACAATCTCTTTAAATTCAAAGCCAAGGCATAGGAAGAATGAGCTTCCAGAAGCAGTATTCCAATAACTGGCTTTCTTAAGAGAAAGACAGATTCCAGATCATTCTTCAGGCTTTAGAGAGCAACTGCTATGTAAACAACTTGGAGTAGAGAAGTTATTCATTTATTGAGAACTACAGTATGAAATATGAAAGATCTGAACCCTTAGTAATTCCCTTGATTTCAATTCATATATGCTTTATGAAAACGTGGTGCTGTGACACTGTAAATCGGTGCTTATTTAGAAAACTAAAAGCTGTTCCATTTTCACTAGCATTTACCAAAGAAGAGTTAAAGCAACCTGGATTACAATATTGACAAAGAATTTCTGCTCCTGGAAATGTCAACAATCATAACATGGATCAATGATCTTAGTAATGTTCCACTGGTGGCAGGAATGACTCACATCTTGAGCAACTACTGCCGTGTTGAACTGCTGATAAACTTTGACGTCAATAAGGAATTGTGAAAAACATTTTCTTCACAAACAACTGGGCTCTCAACAATATACAATACAAGAAAACTTTGTATATAAGTTATATCTGATTCAAATATGCAAATGCACTCTTGTACTAATGACTGATGATGCATTATTTGTTTAATCTACCAATGAAGAAATCTGACAATTTATATAATTGAAACGAGTTCCTATATAAATAGAAGCCCCCATATTCCTTGCATAAAATGAATTTCTCTTCCTTGTTCTTTGTTCTCAAACTCAACTTTCTTGTTCTCCATGCCTCCTTGCCCGTAGTTACTTTCCTGTCAGCTCTAATCAATAACTCACCTCTGTTTACTTAGTTACCCACTCTGCACCCATTCCACCCTTTGAAACTTCATGGCCCACCACTGTAATTCACATCTCCCTTCCCTTCCTTATTTAAGAAAATATTCACAAATAGCTAATCAGGTCAGCTTAGATTGTGTGGTCTGACCGTAGTCCATGGGGTGAGTGACACAGAGGTAGAGACTACGTGGTAGAGATAAAACCTCCTTCTCTCTTTTGTTCAGTATACTCTTGTGATTGTGATTGATGCAGGCAGCACCCCTCTGAAGAAGTAAATTGCCTTGCTGAGAAAACTTTTGCCTGAGTGCTAGTTTCACTTTGTGGCACCAAGCATTTATCTCCAACATTTCTCTTAGGTGACACAGTCTATAATTGCTTTCCAGTTGAAACATCCATTCTGGAGTAAACACTTATTTGCCTCAAACTTGCTGATTTCTTCATTTCCTTTGGATGCACCGATTGCATGTTCTTCTATATGTCTACATTATAAAGGCATATCTGGGTGTCTAATGGGCACATCTCTATAAAGGCATCTCTTTAAAACTTGGTATCTGGGGACATACATTGCTTAGTTATGGGGATATCTGACTTACTCACTGCAGAAAACTAAAGGAAAATTAGTCATACTTACCATGCTTATGGATTTGCTGATGTTTTTAGTATTTAACTGTAGAATATTTCCAATAATGGGGAGAGGAGTTGGGCCAGGTGGAAGCTTCCCTTTAGCATAGCTTCGGTTCCACAGAGAAAAAAGAATCAGACAAGAAAGACAAATCACCAGGATGATGAAGAGATCCATTGATGGGCTCTTTGAAAACGCAGTTGAAAGCTAAGAATCTAAAGATTTTGTAAACCAAAGTGCAAGCTCCTCACCAATTATGTACTAAGACTTTGAACTTTGGATGATTGATTTTTTTTATCTTTAGTACACCTTGAACTGCTGGTAGAAGTAAAAACAAAAATTAATTTAATATTGATTAGTTCTTAAGTTTAACCGAAAATTGTAACTAAATGATAACCCTCACTTCTGTAAAAGCAAGAAATAATAAAATCAAAATTAATAGAAAGAAGAAAATAATAAACCTCAGCACAGAAATAAATGCAATAGAGACTGAGAAGCAATTCAAAACATAAAAAAAGAATTGGTATTTGAAAAGAAAAAAGAAAATTGATGAACTTTTAGCAAGAATACTGAAGTAAAAAGTGAGAACACTCAAATAAATAAAATCAGAGATAAAAAAGAGACATTTCAGATAATATTAAAGAAATACAAAGGATCATAAGAAGCTGTTATGAACAACTATATGTAACTAAATTTAATAAAAGAATAATTGGATAAATTTCCAGAGACATACAACCTTCTAATATTAAATTATGAGTAAATAGAAAATATAACAGATAAATATAGTGAGAAAATTAAATCAGTACAGAAAGCTATTGCATCAAAAGCCCAGAATATGATAGCTTAACTACAGAATTCTGCCAAACATTTAAAGAATTAATATTAACTCTTCTCAAACTATTCCAGAATTAAAAGAAAAAATATTTCCAAACTAATTTTGCAAGGTTAGCATAACCTGATTCCAAAACCAAACAAGAACACACACATACACACAAACTACGGACCAATATATCTAATAAATATCGATATAAAAATCCTTAAAAGACACTAGCAAAGCAAATTCTACAACACACTGAAAGAATATTCACTATGATCAAGTTGGATTCATGCCAGATATGCCACAATGGCTTATCATAGGGAAAAAAAATATGATACATCATATTGAAAGAAACACATATTAAAATTAAAATTAGAAAAAGACATATTAAAAGAAAGAAAGAAAGATTGCCCTAGCCAGAACTTCCAATACTATGATGAATAGGAGTGGTGAGAGAGGGCATCCTTTTCTTGTCTCAGTTTTCAAACAGAATGCTACAAGTTTTTGCCCATTCAGTATGCCATTGGCTGTGTGTTTGTCAGAATCAGCTCTTATTATTTTCAGATATGCTCCATCCATACCTAGTTTATTGAGTAGTTTTAGCATGAAGGGCTGTTGATTTTGTCAAAGGCCTTTTCTGCATCTACTGAGATAACCTTGTGGTTTTTGTCATTGGTTCTGTTTATGTGATGGATTACGTTTATTGATTTGCATATGTTGAACCAGCCTTGCATCCCTGGGATGAAGCCAACTTGATCGTAGTGGATGAGTTTTTGATGTGCTGCTGGATTCAGTTTGCCAATATTTTATTGAGGATTTTTACTTCAATGTTTATCAGGGATATTGGCCTATAATTCCTATCTTTTTGTTGTGTCTCTGCCAGGCTTAGGTATCAGGATGACATTGGCCTCATAAAATGAGTTAGGGAAGATTCCCTCTTTTCCTGTTGATTGGAATAGTTTCAGAAGGAATGGTGCCAGCTCCTCTTTGTACCTCTGGTAGAATTCGGCTGTGAATCCATCTGATCCTGGACTTTTTCTAGTTGGTAGGCTACTAAATATTGTCTCAATTTTGGAACCTGCTATTGGTCTATTCAAAGGTTCAACTCCGGGGGTGTGCCCAAGATGGCCGAATAGGAACAGCTCCAGCCTCCAGCTCCCAGCGTGAGCCACACAGAAGACGGGAGATTTCTGCATTTTCAACTGAGGTACCGGGTTCATCTCACTGGGGCATGTCGGACAGTTGGTGCTGGTCCGCAGGTGCAGCCCAACCAGTGAGAGCTGAAGCAGGGTGAGGCATCACCTCACCTGGGAAGCACAAGGGGGAGGGGAATTCCTTTTCCTAGCCAAAGGAAATTGAGACACACAACACCTGGAAAATCGGGTAACTCCCACGCTAATATTGCACATAAGCAAGGCTCTTAGCAAATGGCACACCAGGAGATTATATCCCACACCTGGTGCAGAGGGTCCCACACCCACGGAGCCTCCCTCATTGCTAGCACAGCAGTCTGAGATCTAACTGCAAGGAGCCCGCAAGGCTGGGTGATGGGCACCTGCCATTGCTGAGGCTTAAGTAGGTAAACAAAGCAGCCTGGAAGCTCGAATTGGGTGGAGCCCACCACAGCTCAAGGAGGCCTGCCTGCCTCTGTAGACTCCACCTCTGGGGACAGGGCATAGCTAAATAAAAAGCAGGAGAAACCTCAGCAGAGGTAAATGTCCCTGTCTGACAGCTTTGAAGAGAGCAGTGGATCTCCCAGCACAGAGGTTGAGACCTGAGAACGGACACTGCCTGCTAAGGTGGGTCCCTGACTCCTGAGTAGCCTAGCTGGGAGACATCCACCACTAGGTGCAGACTGAACCTCACACCTCACACGGCTGGGTACACCCTTGAAATGAAGCTTCCAGAGCAAGAATCAGACAGCAACACCTGCTGTTCAGCAATATTCTATCTTCTGCAGCCTCTGCTGCTGATACCCAGGCAAACAGTGTCTGAAGTGGACCTCAAGCAAACTCCAACAGACCTGAAGCTGAGGGTCCTGACTGTCAGAAGGAAAACTAACAAACAGAAAGGACACCCACACCAAAACCCCATCATATGTCACCATCATCAAAGACCAAAGGCAGATAAAACCACAAAGATGGGGAAGAAGCAGTGCAGAAAAGCTGGAAATTCAAACAATCAGAAAACATCTCCTCCTCCAAAGGAATACAGCTTATCACTAGCAACAGAACAAAGCTGGATGGAGAATGACTTTGAGGAGTTGAGAGAAGAAGCCTTCAGTCAATTAAACCTCTCAGACCTAAAGGAGAAACTACGTAACCAGCACAATGAAACTAAAAACCTTAAAGAAAGATTTGACAAATGGCTAACTAGAATAGCCAATGTAGAGAAGTCCTTAAAAGAACTGATAGAGATGAAAATCATAATACGAGAACTATGTGACAAATGCACAAGCTTCAGTAACTGACTCGATCAACTGGAAGAAAGAGTGTCAGCGATACAAGATCAAATGAATGAAATGAAGTGGGAAGTGTAGAGAAAACAGTAAAAAGAAATGAACAAAGTCTCTAAGAAATATGGGATTATATGAAAAGACCAAACCTACATCTGATTGGTGTGCCTGAAAGTGACAGAGAAAATGGAACCAAGGTGGAAAACACTCTTCAGGATATCATCCAGGAGAACTTTCCCAACCAAGTAAGGCAGGCCAACATTCAAATTCAGGAAATACAGAGAACACCACAAAGATACTCCTCGAGAAGAGCAATTACAAGACACATAATTGTCAGATTCACCAGAGCTGAAATGAAGGAAAAAATGTTAAGGGCAGCCACAAAGGGAAGCCTATCAGACTAACAGCAGATCTCTCAGCAAAAACTCTCCAAGCCAGAAGAGAGTAGGCACCAATATTCAAAATTCTTAAAGAAAAGAATTTTCAACCCAGAATTTCATATCCAGCCAAACTAAGTTTCATAAGGGAAGGAGAAA
>NW_012099987.1:327330-327614 GCF_000951045.1 Mandrillus leucophaeus
GAATTCTACCAGAGGTACAAGGAGGAGCTGGTACCATTCCTTCTGCAACTATTCCAGTCAATAGAAAAAGAGGGAATCCTCCCTAACTCATTTTACGAGGCCAACATCATCCTGATACTAAAGCCTGGCAGAGATAGAGCAAAAAAAGAGAATTTTAGACCAGTATCCCTGATGAACATCAATGCAAACATCCTCAATAAAACACTGGCAAACTGAATTCAGCAGCACATCAAAAAGCTTATCCACCATGATCAAGTGGGCTTCATCCCTGGGATGCAAGGCTG
>NW_012099987.1:327664-328020 GCF_000951045.1 Mandrillus leucophaeus
AACCCAGAATTTCATATCCAGCCAAACTAAGTTTCATAAGGGAAGGAGAAATAAAATCCTTTAGAGACAAGCAAATGCTTAGAGATTTTGTCAGCACCAAGCCTGCCCTACAAGAGATCCTGAAGGAAGCACTAAACATGGAAAGGAAAAACAGGTACCAGGCATTGCAAAAACATTTCAAAATGTAAAGTCCGTTGATGCTAGGAAAAAAACTGCATCAATTAACGAGCAAAATAAGCAGCTAATATCATAAAGACAGGATCAAGTTCACACTTAACAATATTAACCTTAAATGCAAATGGAATAAATGGTCCAATTAAAAGACACAGACTGGCAAATTGGATAAAGAGTCAAGA
>NW_012099987.1:328070-328881 GCF_000951045.1 Mandrillus leucophaeus
AGAACCAAAGACAAAAACCACATGATTATCTCAATAGATGCAGAAAAGGCCTTTGACAAAATCAACAGCCCTTCATGCTAAAAACTCTCAACAAACTAGGTGTTGATGGGACATATTTCAAAATAATAAGAGCTATTTATGACAAACCACAGCCAATAGCATACTGAATGGGCAAAATCTGGGATCATTATCTTTGAAAACTGGCACAAGACAGGGATGCCCTCTCTCACCTATTCAACATAGTGTTGGAAGTTCTGGCTAGGGAAATCAGGCAAGAGAAAGAAATAAAGGGTATTCAGTTAGGGAAAGAAGAAGTCAAATTGTCCCTGCTTGCAGATGACATGATTATATATTTAGAAAACCCCATTGTCTCAGCCCAAAACCTCCTTAAGCTGATAAACAACCTCAGCAAAGTCTAAGGATACAAAATCAATGTGCAAAAATCACAAGCATTCTTATACTCCAATAACACACAAACAGAGAGCCAAATCATGAATGAACTCCCATTCACAATAGCTTCAAAGAGAATAAAACACCTAGGATTCCAACTTACAAGAGATATAAAAGACCTCTTCAAGGAGAACTACAAACCACTGCTCAGTGAAATAAAAGAGAGCACAAACAAATGGAAGAACATACCAAGTTCATGGATAGGAAGAATCAATATTGTGAAAATGGCCATACTGCCCACGGTAATTTAGAGATTCAATGCCAGGCCCATTAAGCTACCAATGACTTTCTTCACAGAATTGGAAAAAACTGCTTTAAAGTTCATATGGAACCAAAAAAGACCCTGCATTGCCAAGACAAT
>NW_012099987.1:330171-331817 GCF_000951045.1 Mandrillus leucophaeus
AACAATGAGATCACTTGGACACAGGAAGGGGAACATCACACACCAGGTCCTATTGTGGGGAGAGGCGGGGGAAGGGATAGCATTAGGAGATATACCTAATGTAAATGACGAGTTAATGAGTGTAGCACACCAACATGGCACATGCATACATATGTGACAAACCTGCACGTTGTGCACATGTACCCTAGAACTTAAAGTATATTTAAAAAAAAAAAAAAAAAACACTAAATGGACAACCTAAAGCATGGAAGAAACTAACTGTAAATTATTCAGCTGACAAAGTAATAACATCTAGAATCTACAAGGAACACAAACAACTGAACAAGAAAGACAAAACCCCATTACAGATTGCACAAAACACATTAACAGATATTTCTTCAAAGAAAGAATACAAGTAGACAAGAAACACATGAAAAAGTGCTAAACATTGCTAATTGCAGAGAAATGCAAATTAAACTCACAATGACAACATTGTACACCCATCAGAATGGCTACCCTCTTTTTTTTCTTTTTTTTTTTTTTGAGACGGAGTCTCGATCTGTCACCCAGGCAGGAGTGCAGTGGCGCCATCTCCGCTCACTGCAAGCTCCACCTTCTGGGTTCATACCATTCTCCTGCCTCAGCCTCCCCATTAGCTAGGACTACCAGCGCCTGACACCCCAGGCTAATTTTCTTTTGTATTTTTAGTAGAGATGGGGTTTAACTGTGTTAGCAAAGATGGTCTCCATCTCCTGACCTTGTGATCTGCCCACCTCAGCCTCCCAAAGTGCTGGGATTACAGACATGAGCCACTACACCCAGCCTGAAATGGCAACTATTAAAAAAAATTTTAATACAGATGTGATGGGGATGTAGAGAAATGAAAACACTTGTACACTATGGTGAGAATGTAAATTGGTTCAACCTCTATGGAAAACACTATGAATATATTTCAAAAACAATTAAAATAGAGCTACCATTCAATCCAGTAATCCCACCACTGGGTATGTATCAAAAGGAAAAGAAATTATTATATAAAAAAGACAGCTGCACTTGTATATTTGCTGCAGCACTATTCTCAATAGCAAAGTCATGGAACCAACCAGGGTCCATCAACAGTTGATCAGATAAAGAAAATGGGGGTATATATACATCATGGAATACTATACAGCCATACAAACCAATGAAATCATATACTCTGTAGCAACACAGAAGAAGCTGAAGGCCATTATCCTAGGAAAACTCATTCAGGAGCAAAAACTAAAGTGTTGCATATTATTTTTAGGTAGAAGCTAAACAATGAGCATCCATAAAAATAAAAATGAAAAACAGACACTGGGGACTCCAGAAAGGAAAAGGAAGAAAAGTGGAAACAGTGGAATGATTAAAAATTGATACAGTGGTCATTATTTGGATGACAGGTACAATAGAAGCCCAATTCCCATTATTATACAATATACCCAAGAAACAAACATGAACATATACTCCCTGAATCTAAAATTAAGCACATGTACGCTAGAATTTAAAGTATAATAATAATAATAAATAAATAAATAAAACAAAGAAAACTTCAGGCTAATATCTTTGATGAACAATTGATGCTAAAATTCTCAACAAAATACTGGCAAACTGAATCCAGCAGCATGTGAAATAGCTTTTCCACCACA
>NW_012099987.1:331867-336717 GCF_000951045.1 Mandrillus leucophaeus
AAAGGAAGAAAAGTGGAAACAGTGGAATGATTAAAAATTGATACAGTGGTCATTATTTGGATGACAGGTACAATAGAAGCCCAATTCCCATTATTATACAATATACCCAAGAAACAAACATGAACATATACTCCCTGAATCTAAAATTAAGCACATGTACGCTAGAATTTAAAGTATAATAATAATAATAAATAAATAAATAAAACAAAGAAAACTTCAGGCTAATATCTTTGATGAACAATTGATGCTAAAATTCTCAACAAAATACTGGCAAACTGAATCCAGCAGCATGTGAAATAGCTTTTCCACCACAATCAAGTAGGCTTTGTTCCTGGGACGCAAGGTTTGTTCAATATACACAAATCTATAAATGTGATTTATCACATAAACTTAACTAAAGACAAAAAAACATGATTATCTCAACAGATACAGAAAAGACCTTTGATAAAATTCAACACCCCTTCATTTTAAAAATTCTCAATAAAGCAGGTATTGAAGGAATAGATTTCAAAATGATAAGAGCCAACTATAGCAAACCCACAGTCAACATTGCACTGAATGGGCAAAAACTGGAAGCACAGTCCTTGAAAACCAGCACAAGAAAAGAATGCCTTTTCTCACACTCTTATTCAACATCCGATCAAGCAGAAGAAAAAAAAAAAATAGTGAACTTAAAGACAGACTACTTGAAAATACTCAAAAGAGCAAGACAAAAGGGCGGGGGGCAAGCACATATACAGGATGTAAAAAATACCTTACAAAGGGCAAATCTAGGAGTTATTGACCTTAAAGAAAAGGGAGAGGAAGAGACAGGGGTAGAAAATTTACTCAAAAGGATATTAACAGGGAACTTTCCAAACCTAGAGAAAGATATAAATATCCAAATATAATAATGTTATAGAACACTAAGCTAATTTAACCAAAGAAGTCTACCTCAAGGAATTTCATAATCAAACTTCCCAAACTTAAGGATAAAGAAAGGATTCTAAAAGCAGCAAGATAAAAGAAACACATTGCATATAATGGAGCTCTAATACATTTGACAGCAGACTTTTCATAGGAAACCTTCCAGGCCAGAATGAGTGGCATGACATAGATAAAGTTCTGGAGGAAAAAACTTTTACCCTAAAATAGTATATCCAGCAAAAATGCCCTTCAAACCTGAAAGAGAAATAAAGACTTTCTCAGGCAAACAAAAATGGAGGAATGTCATCAACACTGGACCTACCCTATAAGAAATGCTAAACAGAGTACTTCAATCAGAAAGAAAAGAACAATGATGAGCAATAAATCATCTGAAGATAGAAAACTTACTGGTAATAGTAGGTACAGAGTGAAACAGAGAATATTATAACAGTGTAAGTGTGGTATGTGAACTACTCTTATCCTGAGTAGAAAGATTAAATGATAAACCTATCAAAAATAGTAACTACAGTAACTTTTCAAGTAATAATACAATAATATATAAATAGTAGCAACAAAAAGTTATAATGTGGAGAGATAAAAAGTCATAGATTATTAGGTTTTCTTTGTTTATAAAAACAGCATTAAGTGTTATCAATTAGAAAATTACTTATAAGATAGTATTTCCAACCATCATGGTAACCTTGAACCAAATAACATACAAGGAAAAATAAAATATAATAAATAAAATTATAGCATCAGAGAAAATTACCATCACTGAAATGAAGACAGGAGGAAAAAAAAACAGAAAGAAGATGAGACCACAACACAACCACAAAGAAAAATAACAAAATGGTAGGAATTAGTCCATACTTAGCAGTAATAACATTGAATGTAAATGACTTAAACTCTCCATTGAAAAGACATGGAGCAGCTGAATGGATAAAAACAAAACAAGACCCAACGTTCTGTTCACTGTAAGAAACACACTTCACAGCTAAAGACACACACAGACTACAAATTAAATGATAAAAAAAAGCCCATGCCATTAAAAACCAAAAAAGAGCAGAAGTAGCCATGATAACATCACACAAAATACATTTGAAGACAAAAACTAAATGAAGAGAAAAAAAGGGTCACTATATAATGATAAAGAGGTCAATTCAGTAAGAGAATATAACACTTGTAAATATGTATGCACCCAACACTAAAGCACCAAGATATATAAAGTATATTACTCGAGCTAAAGTAAAATATAGGCCCCAATCCAATAATTGCTGGAGTCTCTTAACACTCCACACTCTAAACACTGGACAGATCTTCCAGACAGAAAATCTACAAAGAAACATCCAACTCAATCTGCACCATAAACTAAATGGACCTAGAGATATTTACAGAATATTTCATCCAAGGGCTGCAGAATATACATTCTTTTCCTCAGCACATAATCATTCTCAATGACACACCATATGCCAGGTCACAAAACAAGTCTTAAAACATTTTTTTAATTGAAATAATATCAAGTATCCTCTCTGAACACAATGGAATAAAATTAGAAATTGACAACAAGAGGAATTTGGGAAACTATACAAATACATGGAACCTTAAAAATATGCTCCTAAATGACAAGTGGGTCAATGAAGAAATTAATAAGGAAATTGGAAAATGTCTTGAAACAAATGATAATGAAACAAAACAAACCAAAACCTATGGGATACCGCAAAAGCAGTGTTAAGAGTGAAGTTTACACTATAAATGATTACAAAAAAACTTCAAATAAACAACCTAATGATGAATCTTAAAGAACTAAAAAGCAAGAGCAAATCAAATCCAATATTAGTAGCAGAAAACAAATAATAAAGATCAGAGAAAAATAAATGAAATTTAAATTTAAAAAAGAAAGATCAATAAAGCAGGTTTTTTCCTGAAAAGTTAAACAAAATTGACAAACCTTTAGCCAGAGTAACTAAAAAGGAGAGAGAGAGAGAGAGAGAGAGAGACAGAGAGACAGAGAGAGAGAGAGAGACTATTCAAATAAATAAAAGCAGAGATAAAAAAAAAAAAGACATTCCAACTGATACTGTAGAAATTTCAAAGGATTATTAGTGGTTATTATGAGCAACTATATGCCAATAAATTTGAAAATATAGAAGAAATGGACAGATTCCTAGACTCATACAACGAAACAAGATTAAACCATGAGGAAATAGAAAACCTGAACAAACCAATAATGTTGTTTTCAGAATGTGGTTATAAAAACAAATAAATACATAAAGAGGCAACTAATAAGAAAAAAGAACAAAGCCATAAGAAAAATATGCCTTTGAAATAAGCTAACAAAAAACAAGAAGAATTGTCAAATTTCTGAGAACAGGGTATCTTACTGCCAAACAAAGATTATTGATACTAATTCTCATCTTTGATTACATAGATAGATACAAACAACTACAATAGGCAATTTGTTAACTAAAAGTTTTATATATACCACCAAAACCTTAATACCTTTTTCACAGTAGAGAAAATGCAAAATGATATAAAGGAAAGTTAATCCTGAGGACAATATAAGAACATGAGCTCTAATAAGCATTAGATAAAATTCATCAGATGAGAAACTAAGATGTCTCATTTTCTGCTAAGATGAGATAAGCATTTACAGGCAGCACCTCCTGAATATACTGCTCAGTGACCACTATGGACCAAATAAAAGGAAAGACTAAAAGTAAATTCTATGTATCAAAAATTAAGTGCAAAATAACAATGACAAAAACTACAAAGTTTGGTAGAATTGACAATAGTTCTAGAAATTTCTTCATTGCTAGTGAGTATATCAATCATGTATAAATACAAAATAAATCCTTCAGAAGATTTAAGTAGCTTTATTTCATAATACAGCTACATGAAGAAATAGCACATAACCAGCATCACAATAGTAAATGAAGAAATATTTTAGTGGCTCTTTTGCACCAGTTAGGTTATATAATCCTATTAGATAGACCCTGTTAAATCACTGAATCTTTAAAAAACTGTATCTGATAGCAATGTTTACAGCTGAATTTACCTGAGAAAATTCAGATATTTCCCTAACCAAATAAGGAATAAAGCTGGAATTTGAACCCAGGAAGACACAGCTGACACATCACATCTGCCGATTATACTTAAAGAAGCAATAGGCACCAACACAACAGCAGCAGAAAGGGAAAGGAGTTCCCAGACTAGCAGCCATGTACATGCAGAGCCCAACACAGGACTCACAATGTTGCTTAGTCTCCTACACTGTTTTTGAAGAGCTGTGCTCAGTGTTGCAGCAGGTAGGGGCAATCTAGAGGAAGACAGCAGAAAAGTTTGGAGAGAATTTCCTTCACAGCTTCTGTCGCTGCAGGGAAACAAGGGTAATAAGGAGTCATCAAGTTTTAAGTTAAGAGAGGAGGGTGAGGAACTGACTAGATCAAAAATACCTCAGTCCAGAAATAATGCCATGTCCAGATTCCACAGAAAAGTACATGATATATTTAGATCAGGATCTAAATGTAATAAGATAAATGTTTTTGGTTTTTGGTTTTATTTTTGTTTTTTTTACTTTTATTTCTTCAAAAAAGGGGAGGATACATGTGCAGAACATGCAGGTTTGTTACATAGGTATATGTGTGCCATGGTGGTTTTCTGCACCTATTGAACTATACTCTAAGTTCCGTCCCCTTGCCCCCAAACCCCCAACACACCCTGGAGTGTGCTGTTTGCCTCTCTGTGTCCGTGGGTTCTCAATGTTCAGCTCCCACTTATGAGTGAGAACATATGGTGTTTGGTTTTCTGTTCCTGTGTTAGTTTGCTGAGAATGAGGGCCTCAAACTCCATCCATGTCCCTGCAAAGGACATGATCTCATTCCTTTTTCTGGCTGCATGGTATTCCATGGTGTATATGTACCACATTTTCTTTATCCAGTCTATCA
>NW_012099987.1:338497-367405 GCF_000951045.1 Mandrillus leucophaeus
AAAAAAAAAAAAGACATTCCAACTGATACTGTAGAAATTTCAAAGGATTATTAGTGGTTATTATGAGCAACTATATGCCAATAAATTTGAAAATATAGAAGAAATGGACAGATTCCTAGACTCATACAACGAAACAAGATTAAACCATGAGGAAATAGAAAACCTGAACAAACCAATAATGTTGTTTTCAGAATGTGGTTATAAAAACAAATAAATACATAAAGAGGCAACTAATAAGAAAAAAGAACAAAGCCATAAGAAAAATATGCCTTTGAAATAAGCTAACAAAAAACAAGAAGAATTGTCAAATTTCTGAGAACAGGGTATCTTACTGCCAAACAAAGATTATTGATACTAATTCTCATCTTTGATTACATAGATAGATACAAACAACTACAATAGGCAATTTGTTAACTAAAAGTTTTATATATACCACCAAAACCTTAATACCTTTTTCACAGTAGAGAAAATGCAAAATGATATAAAGGAAAGTTAATCCTGAGGACAATATAAGAACATGAGCTCTAATAAGCATTAGATAAAATTCATCAGATGAGAAACTAAGATGTCTCATTTTCTGCTAAGATGAGATAAGCATTTACAGGCAGCACCTCCTGAATATACTGCTCAGTGACCACTATGGACCAAATAAAAGGAAAGACTAAAAGTAAATTCTATGTATCAAAAATTAAGTGCAAAATAACAATGACAAAAACTACAAAGTTTGGTAGAATTGACAATAGTTCTAGAAATTTCTTCATTGCTAGTGAGTATATCAATCATGTATAAATACAAAATAAATCCTTCAGAAGATTTAAGTAGCTTTATTTCATAATACAGCTACATGAAGAAATAGCACATAACCAGCATCACAATAGTAAATGAAGAAATATTTTAGTGGCTCTTTTGCACCAGTTAGGTTATATAATCCTATTAGATAGACCCTGTTAAATCACTGAATCTTTAAAAAACTGTATCTGATAGCAATGTTTACAGCTGAATTTACCTGAGAAAATTCAGATATTTCCCTAACCAAATAAGGAATAAAGCTGGAATTTGAACCCAGGAAGACACAGCTGACACATCACATCTGCCGATTATACTTAAAGAAGCAATAGGCACCAACACAACAGCAGCAGAAAGGGAAAGGAGTTCCCAGACTAGCAGCCATGTACATGCAGAGCCCAACACAGGACTCACAATGTTGCTTAGTCTCCTACACTGTTTTTGAAGAGCTGTGCTCAGTGTTGCAGCAGGTAGGGGCAATCTAGAGGAAGACAGCAGAAAAGTTTGGAGAGAATTTCCTTCACAGCTTCTGTCGCTGCAGGGAAACAAGGGTAATAAGGAGTCATCAAGTTTTAAGTTAAGAGAGGAGGGTGAGGAACTGACTAGATCAAAAATACCTCAGTCCAGAAATAATGCCATGTCCAGATTCCACAGAAAAGTACATGATATATTTAGATCAGGATCTAAATGTAATAAGATAAATGTTTTTGGTTTTTGGTTTTATTTTTGTTTTTTTTACTTTTATTTCTTCAAAAAAGGGGAGGATACATGTGCAGAACATGCAGGTTTGTTACATAGGTATATGTGTGCCATGGTGGTTTTCTGCACCTATTGAACTATACTCTAAGTTCCGTCCCCTTGCCCCCAAACCCCCAACACACCCTGGAGTGTGCTGTTTGCCTCTCTGTGTCCGTGGGTTCTCAATGTTCAGCTCCCACTTATGAGTGAGAACATATGGTGTTTGGTTTTCTGTTCCTGTGTTAGTTTGCTGAGAATGAGGGCCTCAAACTCCATCCATGTCCCTGCAAAGGACATGATCTCATTCCTTTTTCTGGCTGCATGGTATTCCATGGTGTATATGTACCACATTTTCTTTATCCAGTCTATCACTGATGGGTGTTTGGGTTGGTTCCATGTCTTCACTATTGTAAATAGTGCTGCAGTAACATATGTATGCATGTGTCTTTATAGTAGAATGATTTATATTCCTTTGGGTATATACCCAGTAATGGGATTGCTTGGTCAAATGGTATTTCTGCTTCTAGATCCTTGAGTAATAACCACATTGTCTTCCACAATGGTTGAATTAATTTACATTCCCACCAACAATGTGAAAGCATTCCTATTGCTCCACAGCCTTGCCAGCATCTATTATGTCCTGACTTTTTAAAAATCACCATTCTGACTAGTGTGAGATAGTATCTCATTGTGGTTTTCATTTGCATTTCTCTGATGATCAGTGATGTTGGGATTTTTTTCATATGTGCACTGGCTGTGTAAATGTCTCCTTTTAACAAGTGTCTGTTCATAGACAGGACACAAACAAATAGAAAAACATTCCATCCTCATAGATAGGAAGAATCAATATTGTGAAAATGGGCATACTGTTCAAAGTAATTTATAGATTCGATGCTATTCCCATGAAACTACCATTGACATTCTTTACAGAATTAGAAAATAGTATTTTAAATTTCATCTGCAATCAAAGAAGACCTTGTATAGCCAAGACAATCCTAAGCAAAAGAACAAAGCTGGAGGCATCACGTTACCTGACTTCAAACTATACTACAAGGCTACAGTAACCAAAACAGCATGGTACTGGTACCAAAGCAGACAATATAGACCAATGGAGCAGAACAGAGACCTGAGAAATAACACCACACATCTAAAACTATCTGATCTTTGACAAGCTTGACAAAAACAAGCAATGGGGAAAGGACCTCCTATTCAGTAGCTAGTGCTGGGGAAACTAACTAACCATATACAGAAAATTGAAACTGGACCCCTTCCTTACACCTTTAAAAAATTAACTCAAGATGGATTAGAAACTTAAATGGAAAACCCAAAACCATAAAAATCCTAGAAGAAAACCTAGGCAATACTATTCAGGAAATAGGCATGGGCACAGAATTCATGACTAAAATGTCAAAAGCAATTGCAACAAAAGCCAAAAATGACAAATGGGATCCAACTAAACTAAAGAGCTTCTGCACAGTAAAAGAAACTATCATCAGAGTAAACGGGCAACTTACATAATGAGAGAAAATTTTTGCAATCTACCTGTCATGCACATCCATGTGAAGAGACCACCAAACAGGCTTTGTGTGAGCAACATGGCTGTTTATTTCACCTTGGTGCAGGTGGGCTGAGTCTGAAAAGAGAGTTAGCGAAGGGAGATAAGGGTGGGGCCATTTTATAGGATTTGGGTAGGTAAAGGAAAATTACAGTCAAAGGGGGGTTGTTCTCTGGCGGGCAGGAGTGGGGGTCACAAGGTGCTCAGTGGGGGAGGCTTTTTGAGCCAGGATGAGCCAGGAAAAGGAATTTCACAAGATAATATCATGGCAAGGACTGGCCATTTTCGCTTCTTTTCTGGTGGAATGTCATCAGTTAAGGCGGGGCAGGGCATTAGCAATTCTTTTGTGATTCATCATTTACTTCAGGCCATCTGGGCATATACCTCAAGTCACAGAGGATGCGATGGCTTGGCTTGGGCTGAGAGGCCTGACACTACCGATCTGAAAAGGTCTAATACCCAGAATTTACAAGAAACATAAATATATTTACAAGAAAAAAATCAAACAACCTCATCAAAAAGTGGGCAAAGGATATAAAGAAAATTAAAATGCCACTCTTTATATCACTTCCGTAAGAGAACTTAATTTTATCATTATCTTCTTTAAAAGTAATATTAGGTTTTTAAATAAGTGCCTAGAATTTTAAAGTTCTTTTTAAAAAGAAAATGTTTTTCTTAGTTCAAAAATAATATTTATTTTTATTTGTAGAGTTCTGTGAAGCTTATGATGTTCCTTTGTGAATACGTTATTATTTGACTCTCATAATCAACCTATGACACAGGCAGGTAATTTTTATCCATTTTACAAAGGAGGAAAATGAACTGATGAGATTCACCCAAATTTCTACTGCTAAGGCAGGAAAAGATACCAACTCTGGTTTAACAACTTGTGAACTCTGCATTGAGAAGAATCTCAATTCAATTACCCTCCATAAATATTTTTTGAATACCTATTATGTAACACATAGACTCACTTTGGACTTAAACAATTTATTTAAAATTGAACAGTCACTAAGTCTATAACTTTTTCATAGATGAATACAAACGAGAGTTCAGAAAAGTTTGTCCCTTTATAATCTTTAGAATTTAGGAAAACCAAGATTCAAGGAATTTGTTTATTACAAAGAAATGCAGTGATTAGTTATCCAATTCCATACAACTGCCTCAGTACATTTATGTTGTTGAAAGAAGGGCAGATTTAAAAGTAAAAGAAAAAACATATATGTATGTGTGTGTGTGTGTATATATATATCTATAAAAACATATAATATACTTGCTCCCTGTCTCATGTTTGAAGCAATCGCTTTGAAGTAAGAAATTAAGAAAATAACATAATAGCATAATAATAGTAAACATTATAGTAATAGTAAGAAAAATAACAATAGCTCATACAATGAATTGCTGTATTAACAAAGGCTAAAAAGAATTTAAGTAGCCCCTCTAAAGTTAAAGTTAAAGAGAATACTGTCTGTTTCAAGACACATTGACCATATCTACCCTCCACATATTTTGCAAGCTCCATAAATTCCAGTTTCTTTCTTCCCTACACAGCTGCAAGGTCACAAAACAGATAAGCATAAGTTGCAAACCAAGTTTCCCAAAGATGTAAAATATGTTGCAAAAGAGACACAAAGGTCTTTGTTCTCACTTCTGCAAGCCTGCTTATTGCTTCACATAGCTCCTGCCTCAAGATGCTTAAAAGGCACTGGTTTTCTTTGTTCAAGGCTCAGACTTTCAGGACGCATGTCTGCTGAGCCAGAGTATACCTAAAATAAAAGCTCTCCTGCCTCCGGATTGGTCTCTACAGTTTCTTAATTTTCTGCTACATTTTGGTGCCCAAACCTAGGGCTGGGGATGGCAGGTTTCTATCTCTGCCTGTGGGACTGAGGCTCCTGGACAGGGAAGAACTGGGACCCTTGATGCCAATGGGAGAGTTTCAACCCAAAAGGGGATCGGCCCTCCGTGTCCAGATGCCCTTTCTGACAGCGCAAATGGAACCAGTAAAGGGGATTGCTGGATAGTATCCGGAAACGAGAGCAGATATCTGAACCACGGTAAGGTTTGGGCCCTGAGGCAGAACCCGTCCCTAAGGATGGAAGGGGAGCCTAATCACCTCCCAGGGTGTGAGGACTAATCCGACTCAGAAGGACTAGGAACAACGGGAGTTGCTCATTGATTTGGATGAAACTTTCACCCTAACTGACAGGGCGCAAGAGAGGCTTGTGGGTCGGTCAGGAAAAGAAACTGAAAGTAGTGAGAGTGGTTCGCCCCTTTTGACTAAAAGTAACCGACACAGGACAGGAGTAGCTCGCTAAGTTCGTTAGGATAAGAAACTGGAGGCGGTGAAAGTGGCTCACTGCCCCAACCAGGAAAGGGAATTAGGAGTGAGGACATGTGTGAATGTGAGACAGTTCTGGGAAGAACCACTGCGAGGAGTCACGTGTAGGAGGCTGCAGGTTTCTTAGTAGACTCTATAAGCTACCAGCAGTGTAGGACCAACCAGGTCCAATCATCCAGTGGGTCCAGAGTGAAAGGAAAGGTGAATGTGCTGCACCGTGATAGGAGAAAGAGCATCAAAACCCACCACATTAGAATTAGAATGTATGTTAACGAACTTTAAGAAAGGCTTTGCAGGAGATTAAGGAGTTAACCCCTCAGATGCTAAGAACTCTCCGTGAATTAGAATAGCCCTCTTTTAGTATTGGCTGGCCTGCCAGAGATACTATAGATAAGGAAACAATTGGGGGTGTATTTAAGGTAGTGACTGGAGTCAGAGGACAGTCAAGGCATTCAGACCAAATTTTCTTATATTGACTCATGGCTGGATGCAGGCTTGACTAGCAGCTTCTTGCAAAAATGCTCAAAGCTTGAGCCAAAAGAAAACAGCTTTGCGGGAAAACACAAAGTTAAAAAAGAAGTCCTAGATAAATCAGCTGACTGTGCTGTCAGCTATGGAGAAAAAGGAAAGCTACAGGAAAAACCGTTTTGCAAGACCCACCAGAAGGAATGAAGACTCCTCCTCCATACTTTCCAATCTAGCCCCTTTTACCAAGGCTAACTGTCCCTGAGCAGCCAGGCTCAGATGGATATATACCCCAGGCTATAACCAAGAAGGAGAAATCTGAGCGTTCACTCCAGGAAGTTAAAGTGGAAGCTGAGAAAGTCAGGCAGGCTGTCTCAAGTCTAGTCATGCCTGAGTTATGCCAATGCCTGCCTCTCAAGCAACAAGAGGACCCCCACTTCAACAGACCTTGAACTGTGGAACTATTAGAAGGAAAACTAACAAACAGAAATAGCAGAAAACTAACGAACAGAAATGTAGAATAGCATCTACATCAACAAAAAGGACATCCACAACAAAACGCCATCCGTAGGTCACCATCATCAAAGACCAAAGGTAAATAAAACCACAAAGATAAGGAGAAACCAGAGCAGAAAAGCCTAAAATTCTAAAAACCACAGCTCCTCTTCTCCTCCAAAGAATCGCAGCTCCTCACGAGCAAAGGAACAAAGCTGGACAATGAATGACTGACAAGCTGACAGAAGTAGGCTTCAGAAGGTCAGTAATAACAAACTTCTCCGAAGTAAAGGAGGTTGTTCGAACCCATCACAAGGAAGCTAAAAACCTTGAAAACAGATTAGATGAATTGCTAACTAGAATAAACAGTATAGAGAAGACCTTAAATAACCAGTTGAAGCTGAAAACCATGGCACAAGAACTACATGACACATGCACAAGCTTCAGTAGCCAATTCGATCAACTGGAAGAAAGGGTATCAGTGATTGAAAATCAAATGAATGAAATAAAGCAAGATGAGAACTTTAGGGGAAAAAAAAGTAAAAAGAAACGAACAAAGCCTCCAAGAAATATGGGACTATGTGAAAAGACCAAATCTACATTTGATTGCTGTACCTGAAAGGGACAGGGAGAATGGAACCAAGTTGGAAAACACTCTTCAGGATATTACCCGGGAGAACTTTCCCAAGGCCTCCCAACCTTGAATGTTGCCAGGCCAACATTCAAATTCAGGAAAGACAGAGGACACCAAAAAGATACTCCTTGAGAAGAGCAACCCCAAGACACATAACTGTCAGATTCACCAAGGATGAAACGAAGGAAAAAATGTTAAGAGCAGCCAGAGAGAAAGGTTAGATTACCCACAAAGAGAAGCCCATCAGACTAAAAGCGGATCTCTCGGCAGAAACTCTACAAGCCAGAAGAGGGGGGCCAATATTCAACATTCTTAAAGAAAATAATTTTCAGCCCAGAATTTCACATCTAGCCAAATTAAGTTTCATAAATGAAGGAGAAAATCATTTACAGACAAGCAAATGCTGAGAGATTTTGTCTCCACCAGGCCAACCTTTCAAGAGCTCCTGAAGGAAGCACTAAACATGGAAAGGAACAACCGGTACCAGTCACTGCAAAAACATGCAAAACTGTAAAGAACATCAATGCAAGGAAGAAACTGCATTAGCTAATGGGCAAAACAACCAGCTAGCATCATAATGACAGAATCAAATATATACACATAGCAATATTAACCTTAAATGTAAACAGGCTAAATGCCCCAATTAAAAGACAGACTGGCAAATAGGATAAAGAGTCAAGACCCATCAGTGTGCTGTATTCAGGAGACCCATCTCATATGCAGAGACACACATAGGCTCAAAATAAACGGATGAAGGAAGATCTACCAAGCAAATGGAAAGCAAAAAAAGCAGGGGTTGCAATCCTAGTCTCTGATAAAACAGACTTTAAACCAACAAAGATAAAAAGAGACAAAGAAGGCTATTACATAATGGTAAAGGGATCAATGCAACAACAAGAGGTAACTATTCTAAATATAAATGCACCCAACACAGGAGCACCCAGATTCATAAAGCAAGTCCTTAGAGACCCAAAAGAAACTTAGACTCCCACACAATAACAATGGGAGACTTTAACACCCCACTGTCAATATTAGATCAACGAAACAGAAGTTTAACAAGGATATCCAGGAATTGAACTCAGTTCTGAACCAAGCAGACCTAATAGACATCTATAGAACTCTCCACCCCAGATCAACAGGATATACATTCTTCTCAGCACCACATCGCACTTATTCTAAAATTGACCACATAGTTGGAAGTAAAACACTCCTCAGCAAATGTAAAAGAACAGAAATCACAACAAACTGTCTCTCAGTGCAATTAGACAGTGCAATTAAATTAGAACTCAGGATTTTAAAACTCACTTAAAACCACACAACTACAGGGAAACAGAACAACATGTTCCTGAATGACTATTGGGTAAATAAAGAAATGAGGGCAGAAATAAACATGTTCTTTGAAACCAGTGAGAACAAAGACACAATGTACCAGAATCTCTGGGACACATTTAAAGCAGTGTGAAGAGGGAAATTTATAGCACTGAATGCCCACAAGAGAAAGGAGGAAATATCTAAAATCAACAACCTAACATCACAATTAAAAGAACTAGAGAAGCAAGAGCAAACACATTCAAAAGCTAACAGAAGGCAAGAAATAACTAAGATCAGAGCAGAACTGAAGGAGATAGAGACACAAAAAAAAAACCCTTCAAAAAATCAATGAATCCAGGAGCTGGTTTTTTGAAAAGATCAACAGAATTGATAGAACGCTAGCAAGACTAGTAAGAAGAAAAGAGAGAAGAATCAAACAGACACAATAAAAAATGATATGGGGGATATCACTACTGATCCCACAGAAATACACATTACCATCAGAGAACTATAAATACCTCTACGCAAATAAACTAGAAAATCTGGAAGAAATGGATAAATTTCTGGACACAAACACCCTGCCAAGACTAAACCAGGAAGAAGCTGAATTTCTGAATAGACCAATAACAGGCTCTGGAATTAAGGCAATAATTAATAGCCTACCAACCAAAAAGAGTCCAGGACGAGAAGGAGTAACAGCCAAATTCTACCAGAGGTACAAAGAGGAACTGGTACCATTCCTTATGAAACTATTCAAATCAATAGAAAAAGAGGACTCCTCCCTAACTCATTTTATGAGGCCAGCATCATCCTGATATCAAAGCCTGGCAAAGACACAATAAAAAAAGAGAATTTTAGACCAATATCCCTGATGCCCTGATGAACATGGATGCGAAAATCCTCAATACAATACTGGCAAATAGAATCCAGCAGCACACCAACAAGCTTATTCACCACGATCAACTCAGCTTCATCCCTGGGATGCAAGGCTGGTTCAACATACACAAATCAATAAACATAATCCACCACATAAACAGAACCATCAACAAAAACCACAGGATTATCTCAACAGATGTAGAAAAGGCCTTCGACAAAATTCAACGCCCCTTCATGTTAAAAACTCTCAATAAACTAGGTATTGATGGAATGTATCTCAAAATAACACAAGCTATTTATGACAAACCCACAGCCAATATCATACTGAATGGGCAAAAACTGGAAGCATTCCCTTTGAAAACTGGCACAAGATGGGGATGCCCTCTCTCAACACTCCTATTCAACACAGTGTTAGAAGTTCTGGCCAGAGCAATCAGGCAAGAGAAATAAAGGGTATTCAATTAGGAAAAGAGGAAGTCAAATTGTCCCTGTTTGCAGATGACATGATTGTATATTTAGAAAACCCTATCGTTTCAGCCCAAAATCTCCTTAAGCTGATAAGCAGCTTCAGCAAAGTCTCAGGATAAAAACCAATGGGCAAAAATCACAAGAATTCCTATACACCAATAACAGACAGAGAACCAAATCATGAGTGAACTTCCATTCACAATTGCTACAAAGAGAATGAAATAACTAGGAATTCAACTTACAAGGGATGTGAAGGACCTCTTCAAGGAGAACTACAAACCACTGCTCAAGGAAATAAAAGAGGACACAAACAAATGGAAGAACATTCTATGCTCATGGATAGGAAGAATCAATATTGTGAAAATGGCCATACTGCCCAAGGTAGTTTATGGATTCAACGCCATCCCCATCAAGCTACCACTGCCTTTCTTCACAGGATTGGGAAAAACTACTTTAAAGTTCATATGGAACCAACAAAGAGCTGGCTTTGCCAAGTCAATCCTAAGCAAAAGAAACAAAGCTGGAGGCATCATGCTACCTAACTTCAAACTATACTACAAGGCTACAGTAACCAAAACAGCATGGTACTGGTACCAAAACAGATACATAGAGCAATGGAACAGAACAGAGAAATACCACCACACAGCTACAACCATCTGATCTTTGACAAACCTGACACACAAAAGCAATGGGGAAAAGATTCCTTATTTAATAAGAATGCTTTTACACTGTTGGTGAAAGTGTAAATTAGTTCAACCATTGTGGAAGACAGTGTGGCGATTCCTAAAGGATCTAGAGCTAGAAATACCATTTGACCCAGTGATTCCATTACTGGGTATATAACCAAAGGATTATAAATCATGCTACTAGAAAGACACATGCAGCACTATTCACAATAGCAAAGACTTGGAACCAACCCAAATGTCAATCAATGATAGATTGGATTAAGAAAATGTGGCACATATACAGCATGGAATACTATACAGCCATTAAAAAGGATGAGTTCATATCCTTTGCAGGGACATGGATGAAGCTGGAAACCATCATCCAAATACTATCACAGTGAGTATTAGGGCTTTAGTACATACATTTTGAGGAGACACATGATACTTCCTGGAGATCAGGATCAAGGAAGGAAGAGACTGGGGGTAGGACTGATCATTCATACGGATGTAGGAGGCACTAGGGATGACAGTGGGACCTGGAGTCAAAGGAAAGATCATGAACATCATGCTGAAAGCGTTAATGGATAAGGAATGACAGAGAGGTTGGTAAATTATAACAACCAAGAGTGGTATAGGGTGGTAAAAGTAAGTGGCATGAATGTCAAAAAGACAAGGGGGTTGCACATAGCGTCAGAGAAGTAATAGTTAGAAGGTGGTATTGGGAGCTCAGAAGATGATGCCAAATCCAAGGAATATAAAAGGATCAACATCCCCCACTTGAAAAAAATAAGTAGAAACCTCTTCCCACGGAAGAGCCAGGTCTCTGGAAAGGCAACTGATGAAAACAACATCCAGTAAAGAGGATATAGATGTGGATGTAGAATAGTTCCTTAACCACTCAATTGATGTTCTATCTAGAGGGCACTGTGAAAAGTTTCTGGAGGGAGAGAAAGAGTCAGGAAACAAACAGTGCTGTTCCTGCAACATGAGGATGAGAATGCAGGAAAAGAGAAATAAGCAGAAAAGTTTACATGATGGAAACACCACAGATAGGAATGGAGAGCTGGTATCTTAGGCTGGTGGCCAAATTTTGACATGAATTGGTTTCAGTGTTTTCCAGGTAGATAGGAACAATAGAAAATAGGGAAGTGGGCCAGGAGCGGTGGCTCACGCCTGTAATCCCAGCACTTTGGGAGGCCAAGGTGGGCAAATCACAAGGTCAAGAGATCAAGACCTTCCTGGCCAACATGTGAAACCCTGTGTTTACTAAAAATACAAAAAATTAGCCAGGCGTGGTGGCACGCACCTGTAGTCCCAGCTATTCAGGAGGCTGAGGCAGGAGAATCACTTGAACCCAGGAGGCAGAGGTTGCAGTGAGCCGAGATCGCACCAATGCACTCCAGCCTGGCGACAGAGGGAGACTCCATCTCAAATAAAAAAAAAAAAAAGAAAGAAAGAAAAGAAAATTGGCAAGTGCTGCCTGGATTAACTGCATTCATGCTAGATGGTCCATAAAATAGGCTCTCTGAGAAGCAGAAACACAAAATATTTTTTAAAGAATTGAATGTCCAATATTTTTAAAACATTCAAATAGTCAGCATGGGAAAAATAAGAATTTGGGGGTGGGGGGGCTGGCGTGTAGGGATTTCTTATATTTGTTTTATATATTACTACTGTTTTTTTGAATTATACTAAGAAGGGAATTCCATCATCTTGGTAACACCAAAGCCTTTTTATAGGACTTAGTCCTTATACTTTCAAAAGCATTCTTTGGTGACTACGAAAACCTCAACCTGTGTGGGAGAAGATGAAACAGTCAAATTGATAGCCCAGGCTCTGGGGAGAGGTCTATAGTTTGAGGACCCTGGTGGAGCTATGTAGTTCCATATGGTTCAGGAAACACCCTTACTTAGAAAGTTAAAGAAAATTCAGAACACAAGGTTCAAATGTTTGAGACCTCACAGTCAAGCTCACACTTGGCAGGCAGGTTACAATTAAAAACTGTAAAAGAGGGAACTTGAGAAATGATCAAATTCTGTCTCAGATTCTGTCTATACCACACTCATAGATCCATTTAATTTCATCCAAAGAGTTGACACTTTCAGCACCCAGGACTCATTCATTGCATTATGTTTCCCCACTGATCTCAGGTTGTGAATGATTCTGTCTAGCAAGAAAACAGCACATCTTAGGCAACAATGATTTTGGCTTTATCTTTCTTTTTATGAAATACAAATATGACACTCAGAACATCTGAAATAAGCAAGGTTGATACACCAAGTTGATCTGATTCCAGCAACACTTAATAAACTTGGCATTTTTAGTCAGTTATACAGCCTGCATAGGAGAAAATGTACATCTTCCATTTAATTGTAATGTACTGGCAATAGCTAAGCAGCCTTGTGTTTTGTAAGCATTATTTAGGATGCAAGTGACAGAAACGTATTTCAAACAAGCCTGAGTGAAAGTAGAAATTATAAGTCCATTTTGCTGGGAACAGCTTCAAGGCTTATGGAATCAAGACTGGAGGGGTGAAAACGCCAGGACTAAAAAATATTAACTCTTAAAACATCAGCTCGCTCTCTCTCCCTCTCAATTGCTCCATCTGCTTTTTTCTCTGAGTTGTTCTCTGATGAGTTTCTTCCACAAAGTAGACAAGAATAACACCAGTAACTCTAGAGTCATCTCTCCTTCAGACAAGGTCAAAATAGCCCTACTTCTACTTCTGCCTTGGAAAATTCTTGGAACAGACTGATTGACCATGCTTCTGTCATATGCTTTTCCCTTGAACTGTAACTTAAGAGGCCTAACCTGAGATATTTGTTCATCCCAAAAAGTGGATCTACAGGACCATGGTTAATAGTCCCACCAGATTACATGGAAGGAAGGAGGAGTTCTTAAAGGAACCATAAAACTAGTTATCATAGTACACTAGAGAGAGATCACTATGGCCATCCTCAAAAACATTCAGAATCTGGGGGCTCCAATTTGTTAGCATGTAAACACAAGAAAATATTAAGTCTCTTTTCCGTGTTAAGACTCAGCAATAAGTACTGGAGAAATAACCATGTAGAAGACAGAAATAATTCCTGTTCTAGACTGGGAACAGTGGCTCATGCCTATAGTCCCAGCATTTTAGGGGTAAAATTTAATAAAAAAATTTTTCTCCATCCCATTACACCCATGGTTGACTCATTCAAGATCCAGTTCTCATGTCCTCCAAGGTAGACCTCTGTGCCCTCTTCGGGGTGCCCTACATGTATGCTGAAGTATTTCTCAGCATCCAACAATTACTTATTTTTGAGACATTTGTCACTGAAAATCTCAAAAGACATACAAAAATAGACAAAATTGTATATTTAATTCCCATGTATCCACTGCCCATTTCAACAATTATTACCTAATCCTGTTTTATCATTATTCCTCTTCAATCTCAAAAGCTACATTTTTTTCATAAATAGCTTTAGCATATATATCTTAAAAAAACAAGGACTCCAAAAACAAACATATTCTCCAATTACACTTAAAAGTTAACAATAATTGCCTTTTATCAACAAATTATCTACCATTGACATTTTCATCCATCATCTAAGTCATACATGTTTTCTTGCTACCGTTTGTTCCAATTAAGCTCACACATTGTGACTAGTTGATAAGTTTTTTGTATATCTTTTAATCTATGAATTCCCTCATTACCTTCGTTTTCCCTTGCAATTTCTTATTTTAAAAAACTGAGTTGTTGGTTCTTTTGAATATTTCACAGCCTGGATTTTGCTAATTGTAGTATGGTTTACATGTTCTTCTGTTCCCCTGAATTTCCTGTAAATTGATCTAGAGGTTAATTTAGTCACACTCTTGCTTGATCTTTTTTTTTTTTTTAATCAAGATTTTGTTAGGCTGTGTAATGTTGTTCTGTTGAGGAGGCACATAATGTCTGGTTATGATCAATGACTAGATCCATTAATTTATTGCTTTTTTAAAGAAAAACTTGTCTGCATTTCTTTAAACAGGGTCTACTCTGTGCCACTTCCAAAACAATAAAATTGAAGCCAGACTCTCTGGGGAAGCCACTGCCACCTTATATTGTCCAGGTAGGAGATCATAGTAATGATTATGACAGCTATTATCAAGTGAGCTCTTGGAGTGGTTTATCTAAATTTCTAACATAAAGGTAGGCAACAAGGAAAGTACAGCATTCTCTAAATGCACCCCAAGGATAATCTCACATTACTGCTTTTATTTCCCCCTCAATATCCTTTTGGAATACAGAGCCCAGACACAAGAATGAGGGAAAGAGATGCTGACAATTTTGCAGAATATCCCTTTAATGTAGTGCAAGTTTCAAACATGGAGAAAGCAAAGAAAAAAAATATTTGCTATTAGAAAGATACGTGCAAAATAAAGGCAAGTATTTTGAATGCACCATAATAAGCGTTCTGTACTTGAACTAAAAATACACTAAAGTGGGAAGTCTAAGCCACGAGTCAGCTGCTCAGGTGTTGATTATTATAAACACTGTAGTGTGATTCCCAAATGATGTAGGTGAATCCACAGTATGGGCATAGGTAGCAATATTAAGATGACAGGGCAAATGCTGTGTCTAGGATTTTATTACATAAAAGCAGGCTCAAATTAGCAGCTGTTATAAAACTACCATTATTCATTTTAAGATAGTGCTTTGCTTTCACACCTGTCTTGCCTTTTTTTAACATTGGTCAAGAGAAAATAGTAAGTTATCCACCTGAATGAAACAAATATTAGTACTTACTTTAACTATTGTATCATTCTGAAACCGACCCAATTTTGTTAAAGATAATGTTTACTGTAGAGTTCTATTTTTTGTTTTTTGCTTGCCCATCCAGTTTTACTACATATTATTTAACAGGGTGTGGAAGTTAACCTAATACATTGAGGTCTACATGTTTGTTTTTTCCAATAATCATGAATAGGTACCACATTATATTAAGTGTGTTTTCTGATCCTGTTAAAAAGGTAAAACAGTTTTTCTCTATTAATATGTTAGAGTTAATTAAAGATATTTTCAAATGTTAAATTTTCGTTGCATTTCTTTCTTCTTTTTATTTTCTTGGATTGAATTTCGTAATTTTTATTTGTTTGGGCCTTTGCATTTAGAGACATGAATAAAATGAGCATGTAATTTTCCTCTCAAAAAATAAGAAAAAATTAAAATGTTCCTTGCTTACTAAACAAAAATGAAATAAAATAATAAAATGTTTCTTAGGATTTTCTTAGAAAAAAATCTTCCCACAAAATCAACAAACCTTATAACTAAGAAAAACAAATAAGAAAAATACACAAAGAAATAAAATCTGGTGGCTCACGCCTGAAATCCCAACACTTTGGGAGGCCGAGGTGGGCGGATCACAAGGTCAGGAGATCGAGACCTTCCTGGCTAACACGGTGAAACCCCGACTCTACTAAAAATACAAAAAAAATTAGCGGGTGCCTGTACTCGGGAGGCTGAGGCAGGAGAATGGCCTGAACCTGGGAGGCAGAGCTTGCAAGTGAGCCAAGATCTCGCCACTGCACTCCAGCCTGGGCAACAGAGTGACACTCAGTCTCAAAAAAAAAAAAAAGAAAGAAAATCAGAAGTGAAAGAGGAGACACTCCAACTCATGCCACAGAAATGTGAAGAATCCCTATAGAATCCCTACGAATAATTGCATGTCAACAAAGCCAGGTGTGGTGGCGTATGCCTGTAATCCCAGCACTTTCGGAGGCCGAGGCCGGTGGATCACTTGAGGTCAAGAGTTCAAGACCATCCTGGCCAACATGGTGAAACCCCGTCTCTACAAAAATACAAAAATTAGCCAGGCATGATGGCAGGTGCCTTTGATCTCAGCTATTCAGGAGGCTGAGGCAGGAGCATCGCTTGAACTCGGCAGGCGGGGGTTGCAGAGAGCCAAGATCATGCCACTGCACTCCAGCCTGGGTGACAAGCAAAACGCCGTCTCAAAAAAAAGAAAGGAAAAAATATATATGTATCAACAAAATGGACAACTTAGAAAAAATGGATAAAGTCCTAAAAACATACAACCTACCAGGATTGAATCATAAAAAATTAAAAAGTCTCAACACTCCAATAACTAATAAGGAGATTAATTTAGTAATCAAAAGCCTTCCAACAAAGAAAAGCCCAGCACCAAATGCCTTCACAGATGCATTCTACCAGAATGAGGGACAGAGATGACATGATAATCACAAAAGACACAGCAAAAGCATTCCACAAGATTCAACACCCTTTGATGATAAAAATTCTCAAAAAATTGGGTAGAGAAGGAATTTACCTCAACACAATAAAGGCCGTATATTAAAAACACACAGTTAACATCATACTCAATGGTCAAAAACTGAAAGCTTTTTCTCTCATATCTGGAACAAGGAAATGATGCACATTCTCACCACTTCTATCCGGCATAGTATTATAATTCCTAGCCAGAGTAAGTAGAAAAGAAAAGGAAAAAAAAGTATTCAAATCAGAAAGGAAGAAGATTATCTCTGTTTGCACATTACATGATCTTATAGATGTGCAGAAAATTTTATTTCTTCACATGATACGTAGAAAATTCTAAAGATTAACCAAAAAAATTAAGATAAACAAATTTAACAAAGTTTCAGGATACAAGATCAATACACAAAAATCAGTTGTGGTTCTATACACTACAATAAATTATCAAAAAGGAAATTAAGAAAAAATCTTGGCTGGGCAAGGTGGCCCATGCCTGTAATCCCAGCACTTTGGGAGGCCAAGGCAGGTAGATCACTTGAGGCCAGGAGTTCGAGACCAGCCTGGCCAACATGGCAAAACCCCATCTCTACTAAAAATACAAAAATTAGCCAGGCATGGTGGCACACAACTGTAATCCAAGCTACTCAGGAGGCTGAGGCAGGAGAATCGCTTGAACGTGGGAGGCGCAGGCTGTAACGAGCAGAGATCGCACCACTGCACTCCATCCTGGGCGACAGAGCAAGATCTGTCTCAAAAAAAAGTCTAACTTATAGATCCGGAAAGTGAATTGGTGGTTGCCAGGACCTGGTGGAGAGGAGAAAACAGGAAGGTATTCACCAAGGGGTACAAAATTTCAGCTACACAGACAGTAACTGCTACAGATCTACTGTATAGCATAATGCCAACAGTTAACAACACTGTATTACATACTTAAAATCTTGCTAAGGAGATATCTTATGTTAAGTGTTCTTATTACCAAAATAATAATAATAGTAAGTCAGAGGGTGGGAGGAAACTTTTGAAGATGATGAATAGGTTTATGGCACAGATTGTGGTGACAGTTCCATGGTTGTTACTTATCTTCAAACTCATCAAGTTGTACACATTAAATATGTATAGCTTTCTGCATGTCAACTGTACCTCATTAGAGGTTTTTTTCTTAAATTCAGGTGAGAAAGGGGGAAGGGGGAAGATGAAAGAGATATTTTTTAATTTGTCAAAAGGAGGTATCATAACTTCATTCCTTACACTCCCCATCCAAAACACACATACACACACACACTTCCTACAAAGAAAAAGCCAGGCCCAAATGGCTTTGTGGTGAATTCTATCCAACATTTAAGGAAGCATTAACATTAATCTTTCACAAACTCTCCAAAAACATGTAACACCAGGATTTTGGAGGCTGTGACTCAAAATGGGGTCATAGTATGAGCCAGGATCATCCTGATACCAAAACCAAAGACATCACAAGAAAAGAAAACCATAAATTAATATTTCTTATGACTATAGGTGCCAAAAACTTCAACAAAATACCAGCCAACCTAACAAGGAACATATAAATGGATTATATACCATAACCAAATGGGACTATTCCAGAAATACAAAGTTGGTTCAAACTATAAAAATCAATTAATATACTGTAAAACAAAGTACACGAATCACATGATCATCTCAACAGACACAGAAAAATCACTGACAAAATCTAACACCAACACCTATTTATGGTAACAACCCTCAACAAACTAGCAATGAAAGGGAACTTTCTCAACCTGACAAAGGGCATACAGAAACCCCACAGCTCACATCAGACTCAACAGTAAAAAACTGAAAGTGCTCCCACTAAGATCAAGACTTACAAGAATATTCACTCTTCCCACTTCTATTCAACATAGAGGTTCTATCCAAAGCAATTAGGCAAGAAAAAGAAATAGCATCCCAATTGGAAAGGAAGAAGTAAAACTATCTCTATTCAACATGACATGACCGTGTATACAGAAAATCCTAAGGAATACACACACACTATTAGAGCTAATAATTGAGGTCATTAAAGTTGCAGGAAATAAGTTCAATATACAAAAATTATTTTAATAGTATTTCTATATAGTATCAATAAACAATCAAAAACTAAAATAGAACAATTTCATTGAAAATAAAATTTTTTAAATCTCATTTAAAAATGTATTCTCTAGATAATTCATCTAATTTACTAGACTTAGTACTAAATGCCACTTTTTTCCCCTAAAGTCTAAAGTTCATCATCAAAGTATAAAGATGTACTATCCCTGAAAACCCTCTGACCCTCAGGGCTGGTAGTTTCTACAGAAAAGTTTCAAAGTATTCAGCAAGGATAATAAATTCAAAATGAGTATGAATATTGCTTTTCAAGGTGAAAACTTAGAAGGTTGTAGCCCTCAAAATTGAGCTAGCATCTCAGTGTACTTTTTAACTCCTGTCACATTATTTCATGGTCATGCCTTCCATTTCAGGTCAATAAAGAAGCTACTCGGCTGAAATAATTCATTATTTTCTTTCTTTTTTGTTTTGAAACAGAGTTTTGCTCTTGTTGCCCAGGCTGGAGTGCAATGGCACAATCTCGGCCTCCCGGGTTCAAGCAATTCTCCTGCCTCAGCCTCCCGAGTAGCTGGGATTATAGGTATGCACCACCACGCCCAGCTAATTTTGTATTTTTAGTAGAGATGGGGTTTCTCCATGTTGGTCAGGCTGGTCTCGAACTTCTGACCTCAGGTGATCTGCCCACCTCGGCCTGCCAAAGTGCTGGGATTAGAGGCGTGAGCCACTGCACCCAGCCAATAACTCATTATTTTCAAACTGTATTTTATTTATTCCTAACCTGCCCTCTAATTCTTAATAGGAAAAAATAACACCACCTCCTAGACTGTTACAAAATCTGTTTTTAAATTTTCATGTTCTTTATATTTCTTTTCTTATACATAAGATAGCTAATTAAGTTCCTTGTTTGAAAGGCCTTTCTGAGATGCTGGCTTTCTTAAAACTTTGTACTAACCAGGCAATGGAGCCCTTACCTGTATCATCTTATTTCATCCTTATAATAAAGCTGTGTAATAGGTGCATTTTTAAATCTGATTTTCTAGATAAGGAAACTGAGGTTCAGAGAAGTATTCAAGGTTCTCAGAGTCAGAAGGTGTCAAAGAGTGGACACGCAAACCCAAATATTTCCAGCTCTGGCACCCTCACACTGATGACTGAACCACACTGCCTCTTCGGTTGCCCAGTATCTAGGTATGCCAACCAAGCACTTTCCTGGCATCTTAAATGGGGGTAGAAAAGCTTAAGTTTAGATCTTGTGGTGTTTTAGGAAGAGCACAAATGGTTTGTAAGGAAAATTCCTTTAGTAATTATCTAATTTCAAATTGTGGATGAAAACTCAAATATCCTGCCTCCAGGGGAAGAAGGAAATATTGCAATCCACATAAAACTAAACCAATCTGCTTCTCTGTACTGTCCACGCACGGTAAGAAAATTTTCTTTTTTCCCAAATACTTTCATTGTTGCTACTAATCATAGTGCCATTACTGTTGAGTACTTTATGATTTGCCAAATACTTTTGTCCCAACTTTTAATTTTGCAAATTTTTGAGTCTCCAAAAATGTTAAATAGTAGCACAATGAACACCTACCTGTACCTCTCTCACCTATATTCACTTCTTATTAAGATTTTGCCTCATTTACTTTATATTTGTACATTTCTGATGAGGCATTTGGGAGTAAGTGCAGACATTATGACACTTTGTCCCTAAATATTTCAGCAGCATTCTCCTAAGAATAAGGACTTTCTTCTTAAACAACACCACCATCAAATCTATGAAAATTAAAAATAATTCTTTAATACTATTTAATATCTAGCCAATACTTAGTCTTTCTCAATTGTACTCAAATGTGTTCTACAGCTTTTATAAATCCAGAATTCAATTAAGGTTCATGCATTTATTTGGTTCTCATATCTCTTTAGTTGTTTTTATCTGTAACTGTCCCACCACCACGTTTTTCATGACGTGGACATTTTGAAGAGCAGAGGACTGTTGTGTTAAAAAATGCCCCACTTTCTAGGCTTACCTATTTTGTTTCCTTATAACAAGATCCAGGATAAACATCTTTCTCAAGAATATTATGCAGATTATGTATATTTTTTATTTGCTTATAGAGGAGAAACATTAGGTTGTCTCATTTTGGGTGCTGATAATTTTGATCTTTTGATTAAGGAGGTGAGTGCCATTTCTCTCCATTATAAAGGTACATTTTCCTCTTTGTAATTAGTAATAATCTGTTGTGTAACAATTTGAGACTCTGTAAATATCCTATTCTCCAATTAACTTTCACCCAATCATTTTAGCATCCATAGATGATTCTTTTCTTTTCGGAAACAATTATTAAAATAGAGAGTGGCTGGGCACAGTGGCTCATGCCTGTAATCTCAGCACTTTGGGAAGCCAAGATGGACCAATCACTTGAGCCCAGGGGTTCAAGACTAGCCTGGGCAACATGGCAAAACGCCATCTCTACAAAAAAATATACAAAAATTATCCAGGCATGGTGGTGTGCACCTATAGTCCCAGCTACTCAGGAGGTGAGGTGGGAGGATAAACTGAGCAAAGGACGTCAAGGGTGTAATGACACAACTGTGCTACAGCCTGGGCAACAGAGCAATACCCTGTCTCAAAAACAAATAAATAAAATGGGGGGTGCAGAATGGTGATTTTCAAACAGCTATTTCTTATACATTAATTAGGTGGCATTATTCATAAAGATGAGCAGTCCATTTTATCTATAAAGGGGGGCTTTAATTAATTTTAAAATATTTAGCCTTTCCTGATAATAAAACTCATGTTCAATATAGACAACTTTCAAAAATATAGAAAAGACCAAAGAAAAGCGTATTAACTCATAATGCCACCATTCTTAGCCACTATTAACATGTGATGTGTATATATCCTTCATTCTTTTTCTATTTATATGTTTTTGTTTATTTGTTTTTGTTTGTTTTGAGAAGGAGTCTTGCTCGGTCGCCCAGGCTGGAGGGCAGTGGCGTGATCTCGGCTCACTGCAAGCTCCGCCTCCCGGGTTCACGCCATTCTCCCACCTCAGCCTCCCCAACAGCTGGGACTACAGGCGCCCACCACCACGCCCGGCTAATTCTTTTGTATTTTTAGTAGAAACGGGGTTTCACTGTGTTAGCCAGAATGGATGTGTATTGTTGTATAAAAGTGGGATTGTACTCTATCAGCTTTTGTGAAGCCTGTTTTTTTACTTATGATTTTCAGATATCACTGAAATCTTATATGACAACTGTTTTTTTTTGTTTTTTTTTTTGAGACAGGGCCTCACTCAGTCACCCAGTCTGGAGTGCAGTGACACAATCTTGGCTCACTGCAACTTCCACCTCCTGGGTTCAAGCAATTCTACTGCCTCAGCCTCATGAGTAGCTGGGATTACCAGCTGTCACCACCATGCCCAGCTAGTTTTTGTATTTTAAGTAAAGACCAGGTTTTACCATGTTGGCCAGGCTGGTCTGGAACTCCTGACTTCAAGTGATCCACCTGCCTCGGCCTCCCAAAGTGCTGACAGCCAATGCACCCAGCCCTTATATGAAAACACTGTTAATAATTTTATAGAATCCTATCAAGGAGAATGATCATGACCTATTTAACATATCTACTATTGTTACAAATTTTGGTTACTTCTAATGTTTTATATTCTAAATACTTCTTCAATGAGTATTCTTGTTAACTCTTTAAACCCTTTTTGAGTATTTCTTGTGGGGTTTTTGAGTTAAAGCCTAGGTAAAACAGTTTAAATATTCTAATATTGTGAATTTCTGTGAGAAAGCTTAATATGTTCAAACTTTGATAAGACAACTTCAATACAGTGAGACTTTAAAATCATATTCTCACCCATAAGACAGATTCCAAAGAAGAGACCCAGATATCTCATGTACCTACTGGGATTATTGTGCTGTTTGAGAATGAGCTGCTTACACAGCATTTCACTAAAGTTTATTATAACTCTAATAAGCAGGTTGTCCATTAGATCTAAGAATCTGAACAAATTGGTGACATGGTCTCTACAGCAATGAGTCAGATGCTGTTAGAATCTGGTCGGGCGCAGTGGCTCATGCCTGTAATCCCAGCACTTTGGGAGGCCAAGGCAGGCGGATCACCTGGGGTCAGGAGTTTGAGAGCAGCCTGGCCAACATAGCGAAATCCCATCTCTACTAAAAATACAAAAAAAAATTAGCCAGGCGTGGTGGTCGGCACCTGTTATCCCAGCTACTTGGGAGGCTGAGACACAAGAATCGCTTGAACCTGGGCGGCAGACGTTGGCAGTGAGCCGAGATCATGCCACTGCACTCCAACTTGCGTGACAGAGTCAGACTCTGTCTCAATAAAAAGAAAAAAAAAATTATCTGTGAACACTCCACAGAACGATCCTGCAAAATGGGCCAGTCTCATGCAAAGGGACATTTTCACAATCACTCTCATTGTGTTTCTGGTGTAAGAACCTTAAGCTAAAATCACCTTTTTCTGATGGAATTTTGGTCATGGGCAGTACGAAAATTAAAGCCACAATTCAAAGACAGGGAGCAGTGACTGCATCTGATGGATGATAAGCCAGAGAAAATAGCAGCCAACAACCCTTACACATAGTGTACCTGGCCCTGTGCTAAAATGCTGTGTCCACGTTGCCTCATTTAAGCCTCAGGACAAACTTCTGAGTGAAGTGCCATCATTACACCTGTTTCTAGCTGAGACAAAAAAAAAAAAAAAAAAGTAGAAGTTAAAAGAAATGACCAAGGAAAGTTCTCCGTGTGCGTTAAGTTTTCTATGTGGGATCCCCTGGAGAGTGGGGATCCTGACTTATTTTTCTCAGTCTCCCCTGGCGCTAGCCAGAGTGCTCAATTCATATCACTAAATGATTGTGAAAGGGAAGTAAATGTAGATTTCTGAATTTTTCATTCTATCAAGTGTGCTTGGAGGAATATGCTTCAGCAAGAGGCCACATGCTTTTACCTCACAGGTGACAGAGGGATCATGCATGAAGACAGCTACTTCTGGTTGTCTGGTAGAGCTGATGATGTTGCCAATGCATTGGGTCAGATTGTGAATGCTGTGGTTATTGCTATTGAGCCTGGGGCTGTGGGAGTCTGGAGAAGACTCTGGACTGCTTCCAATACATAGGAATATCTCTAAAGTGTAGAAAATGCAAACAACCAAAAAAAAAAAAAACCTCATCCACAATCTCATATTTTGGAGTATATTCTTCTAATCTTCTTTCTTTTTATATGTAGCTTTTTTTTTTTTTTTCTTGGTAGAAGTGAGTTCAGGGAGAAATGCTCTAGCATAACTTGCCTTTTTCACTCAACGATGTAATAGAAATATTTTTCTGGGCAATTAAATATAAAAATTCACTTTTTAAATTAGTTTATCATGACCAATAAGTACACAGATCTTACATGAATAGCTCAATGGATGTCTACACACATACACACCCCTGTAACCATCTAGATCAAGATATAGGATACTTTTTGCCTCCTGGGCTCTCATTCATGTCCTCATACCTCTGTGCAAGCTATACTTCTTTCATGAACTTTGGGCTGAATTTCTATGCCTAAAGACAGTTTCAGAGATTGAGAAAAGACAACTAAATTCTAAGGAGCAATAAATTCCAAGGGCAGATGGTGGCAAGTAGATACCATGGGTCATCCTGATTCAGAGCTTGCTGACCACAAAAATCACAGGAATATTGAGAAATAGAAATCAAGATCTAGGCTTTATGGGCTCATTGCTATTACATGCCACTGCTCCTGGGACGTGAGTCAAAAAAGGTGCTTTCTCACCACTATTCCACTCTGATCCTTGACCCAATTAAACAATCCCAACTAAATTTTGCTCATGAAGTCTCTCTCCCTTGACCACTCCTTGTTGCAACAGCAGTGAACCAAGTGCTTGCCTCTGCCTCTAACTGCTATCAATTTTTACTTTGAGCCCCTCCCCCATAAATAGCCATTATTCTGACTTCTAAAGTGCAGGTCAAATTTGCCTGTTCCCGAACTTCATATAATGGAATCATACAGTTTGCACTCTTTTGTGTCTGTCTTCTCACAAAATAATGCCTGGACAATTCATTTATGTTGTTGTATGAATCAACAGTCCATTCTTTTTCATTGCTATACAGAATTCCATTATATGAATACACGCAGAATTTATCCATTCTTATGTTAATGGTGACTGAGGTTGTTTCCAATTTAAGAATGCCTCCTTTGCCCAACACCGCTGCACGTGGGAAGTTAGGCATTTTCTCTCACCCTTCGGATTGAGTGTATGGGTGGTTGAGAGGCGTCGATTCCCAAGACCCTCTCGCAGCTCTCACAGCAGGCGTCGCAAAAGAGTTTGCACCACTCCAAACAGTCAAAACGAGTCATCCCCCCACCCCACCCCCGCCTTCTCTGGATTTTAAAGACTGAGTAGGAGGAGAAAATGGGGACGGAGTTCCCCTGGTTAATTCATTTATCTTAAGTTCTCGTAACCAAACTAGGCCCTCAGTTGAGGCTTTTGACCCTCAAAGTTCTTTTCGCTTCGTACAGTGAGATCAGAATCCCTGAAAAGAAGCTGCTTGCCCTCCCCGGCTTACCATCCTTGGGCACTCGGCAGTGCGGGGATGCGGCTGCCCTATTTCCCGCGTAGAAACAACTGCAGGTGGCGCCGCCCGCTTAAGAGTGCAGAACTGTGGCCCTGAGCCAAGCTGGGGCAAATATGGAAGACGCGGGATGAGAGAGGGTGGGGCGAAAGGACGCTATGAAGATTCCTGGAGGGAGGGACCAGAGCAGAGGCGGTGAGTGGCAGGAGGAGGCAAATGTTCCCGCGACCGGGAACTTTATCGAGTTGAAGTTTCCTCTGCCGTCGCCTCCTGCTCGCGAGCAGAGCTGAGCCTGTTGTGCGGCCTTTCTGGAAAGCAGGTCGCCACTACCCTCGGCTTGGGACGCCGGCCCGCAAGGAGCCTCGGGGACTCACGCATGGCCGCGTCTGAATCTGGCAACGCAGTGCGACTCTGCCGCGCATGCGCAGCTCCGTCCCCTTCAGAGGCGCGCGTGTGCTCGTGGAGGGGGCGCTTCCTCCAAAAGGAAAGCCAGAGGCGCTCAGGCCTAGATTGCCTCGCCAACCCCCTGCGCCCTCTCCTACAGACTGGTGCATAGTATTTTTAAAACATCTGCGAGGACGACGTCTTTCTGCGAGCCTGAGGAAGGGGCAAAACCAGGGGAAGAGGTGAGATGTATCCAGTTAACCAGGTAGAAATTGTACCTCCGGGACTCATCAAGGCCAAATATAAATGTTGCGTGCTTTTTTTTTTGTTTTTTTGAGACTGAGTCTCGCTATTGTCGCCCAGGCTGGAGTGCAATGGCACAATATCGGCTCACTGCAACCTCTGCCTACTGGGTTCAAGCGAGTCCCCTGCCTCAGCTGCGATTGATTACAGGCGCCCGCCACCACGCCCGGCTTTTTTTTGTTTGTTTTGTTTTTTTGTTTTTTTAAGTAGAGACAGGGTTTCACCATGTTGACCAGGCTGGTCTCTAACTCCAGACCTCAGGTGATCCGCCTGCCTCAGCCTCCCAAAGTGCTGGGATTACAGGCGTGAGCCACCATACCTGGCCAAAAGTTGTGTGTTTACCAGGGACAACCCTGTGCTTTGAGTTCTCCCTGAGCTGTCAATCTCCTGTTATTACTAATCTGTCTACAGATGAGTAAACTAAGGTTCAGAGAGATTACATGACTTATCCATGTTATACAGTGATCAAGAAGTGGAGCCAGGATTTGAACCCATGAAGTCCCACTCCAAATTCTTTCATATAAGTTTACACGGAAAAAAAATCAGATAAGATGTTCAGGTGCCCTCTTTCCTGCCTGCTTAAAAAAAAAAAAAAAAAAAAAGCTGAAAGAATTTTTTAATTGTTTTTGTTTTCATAATTGATAATCGTGTGGGGAGTACTGATTCCCCAAGTGGGTCACAAGGAGTTATCCTGAGCAGGAATGCTCTTGCTGTCCCCCTTGCTCCTGTACTCATACAGTCTATCTCTTGAGGATACAGCACCAAGTAAATTTCACCGATTGAGTGCTCCTATGTTCTAGAAAATGGCGCTCTACACTCACAAGGGCACGTATATAAATTGGCATTTCAACTATGTCTTCAACAGGCCATACCATCGCTCTTTTATGCTGGCCATTTCTGGGTGGTGCAGAATGTGATAGATCCAGTGGACTCCGTGGTCATGTGCCCACTGCTGTGCCTCCTTTGCAGTAAAATGGGTCCTTGGTCCCACAAAGCCGTGTGGGATCCTTCGCTGGTGGATCTAAAGGTCTTTATGTCCTCAGAAAGTGTTGTGTTTGAGGCCCTGTGGACAGCAAAGGCAAACCCAACATACTATATGGGTCTATTTCTGACTAAATACATAAATCATTGCACTTTCCAAAATGGAAGGGATCCAAGCTAGTCAGCTTGCCACCAAGCGGCTTAGCTGGTGTCTTCAAAGATAGCACTGTTCAGTTGGTCATTCTTGCTGGAAGGTTAAACATTTGGCAGCAGCAATAGCTAGATCGGCCTTGAAATAGAAGCCCATCTTTACTGCAACCACGTAGAGCCTCTATCGCCGACAATCATGGCTACTCCACCCACGCACCCATTATGCCAACATAGGGGTGGCCAACAACAGGCTGGCTCATGTCCATTGGCTAATTCATTTCGTCAACCTGATCCCTTACTGTCTCTTCCATGGTTTATTCTAATGAGGGTTAACAGAGGTCCATCCACATTCTTCTAGTCCAGACCTTCTTGTCCTGATCTTCTCATCTTTCCCCTCTGATCAGCCAACCACGTCATTCACCACTGTCCATAAGTCCAGACACATTTATACTGAAGCCACTCCTCTTGCCACAGAAAGTAGATCATTAGGAACACTACCGGAAGCTCTGCCCAGTGGGAGGACTTCTTTTCTTCTTACAAGGGCAGCTCAAAAAGTACAGCAGTGCAGCCACCATTTCAGCATGCCCCCACATGCCTAGCCAACTCATCCATGAATCAAGTGTGGGCTTCCTCTTCCACCATCTGCTGCTCATATGGGATCCCCTGTCAGCCATGGGGAAGAGCTGAGGGAGGGGCACAGCAGTAGACAGCATGAGGATCCAGGCTTCTGTGCTCCTACAGTTCACGTATTTCCTTCAGCCCTGCTCAAGTCGTCCTTCCATCTCATGAGGGATTGCTCTTGGAGATGCCTGACCTTCTGACCTAATGAGAATGAGAGAACCCAAATCATGATGAGCAGTTCTGCCACCTGATGTCCCACGGTCAGGGTTTTGTCTCTATCCAAGCTATGGAAGAATGCCAGGAGTTATTTTATGAAAAGCATAAAGTTCTGTACTGCAGATGGCGGTCTTGTTCTAGAACCCAAGGGGCTTGGGTTTTTATTCTCCCACTGGTTCACCATCTTGAAAACTCTGACATCGTAGGATCTCCTAGATCATATGAACCAAGCACAGAGCCACTTCTACCACAGCCTGCACCTGCTGCAGATCACTCTTCTGCTCTGGGCCGGATCAAAACTGGCAGCCTTGAAGGGAAGCAGAAATCCAAAATGTCTTTAAGATGAGTTTAAAGTTGTGTTGTTCAATACAGTAGCCACTACCCCCATGTGTCTACTGAGCACTTGACATGTGGCTTGTGACAAATGTTGACACGATAATACAATTGTGTTCGCAGCCGCCGCCGCGCCGCCATTGCTCTCCAACGCCAGCACCGCCTCTCACTCGCCGAGCTCCAGCCGAAGGAGAAGGGGGGTAAGTAAGGATGTCTCTGTACCATGGCTCATACAAAGCAGACTGCCCGCAAATCGACCGGTGGTAAAGCACCCAGGAAGCAACTGGCTACAAAAGCCGCTCGTAAGAGTGCGCCCTCTACTGGAGGGGTGAAGAAACCTCATCGTTACAGGCCTGGTACTGTGGCGCTCCGTGAAATTAGAAGTTATCAGAAGTGCACAGAACTTCTGATTCGCAAACTTCCCTTCCAGCCTCTGGTGCGAGAAATTGCTCAGGACTTTAAAACAGATCTGCGCTTCCAGAGCGCAGCTATCGGTGCTTTGCAGAAGGCAAGTGAGGCCTATCTGGTTGGCCTTTTTGAAGACACCAACCTGTGTGCTATCCATGCCAAACCTGTAACAATTATGCCAAAAGACATCCAGCTAGCACGCCGCATACGTGGAGAACGTGCTTAAGAATCCACTATGATGGAAAACATTTCATTC
>NW_012099987.1:368360-369151 GCF_000951045.1 Mandrillus leucophaeus
CGTGCCTGTAATCCCAGCTACTTGGGAGACTAAGGCAGGAGAATGGCTTGAACCCGGGAGGTGGAGGTTGCAGTGAGCCAAGATTGTGCCACTGTACTCCAGCCTGGGCAACAGAGCTAGATTCTGTCTCAAAAAAAAAAAAAGTATTATTACAATTAATTTTACCTGCTTTTCTCTTTTCACATTGCTACTAGAGAATTTTAAATTACATTCACCTTGCATCATACTTCTATTTGATAGCAATGAAGCAGCAATCACACATTTATAGATTTACCTAGCTTGTGGACTATCTGCAACTTATGAGGTGTACTAAGCTGAGTGCCAAGGAGAAAAAGCTGAAAAAGACAAAGGATCAGCTCTCATGGAAGCTTCTTTCCTTTCAGGAGATGAGTGATTAGTGTCTTGTGTGATGCATGCCAAGAAGGAGGTGTCCCCTGGGTATGGGAACATAGGAGAGTGGCATCCAAGTCATGCTGGGCAGTCAGGAAGCCTGTCTGGAGGAGGGGGTGGCTCAATTTCGAAAGACAACAGAACTTTATTAAACGTTAAGTAATCCAGAGGTGCAGGAAGAGCATACCAAGTCAGAGAAAACAGCTTGACCAAAGTCTGCATGACTCTGGCTGACTTTTTCCTTTTCAGGAAATTTTCTGAAAGCTTAGTAATCAAAGATGGCTACAGAGTTAGACTGTTCCTTCCAATCTTCTTTCCTTTTAGAGGAAGCATGAAAGAGAAACAATCAGATAAATATGGTAGGCATGAAGCACAAAAAAATAGGCCAAATCACAAATTGC
>NW_012099987.1:369232-403158 GCF_000951045.1 Mandrillus leucophaeus
TTTTGAGACAGAGTCTCACTCTGTTGCCCAGGCTGGAGTGCAGTGACGCAATCTCGGCTCACTGCAACCTCTACTTCCCAGGTTCAAGTGATTCTCCTGCCTCAGCCTCCAGAGTAGCTGGAACTGCAGGCATGCACCACTACACCCAGCAAACTTTTGTATTTTTAGTAGAGACAGGGTTTCAGCATGTTGGCCAAACTGGTCTGAAACTCCTGACCTCAAGTGATCCACCCGCTTCAGCCTCCCAAAGTGCTGGGATTACAGGCGTGGGCCACCACACCTGGCAGAGCAGTAAATATTTGTATATGCCAAATACTGGGGGCCAAAGGGAAGGGCTTCTTTGCCACATCACACAGCTTGCACTTAGGGGTGGTAATGCTGACAATTCTATTTCATTTATTCAATCAGGAAATGAACTCCTCATACAGGCTATATTGAATAGTAATAATGGTCACCTGAAATTGTTAGTATTTGGCCTCCCCTGGAAGCCAAGATATCTGTATGAAAGACCCACACCTAAGAAGTAATACTGACAAATGTCAGACATTTGATTGGCACAGTATCTGAGGAGAGGGATTAGGGAAAGTTCTAAGAATCTATTACTCATCTATTCCATACAATCAAAATCCAAATCATAACTGTTAATGTCTTTGTAAATGAGTCAGACCTGCTGTGATTCAGAGACTTTTCATTTTATGTTGATTTCTAAGAATTGCAAAGTTTAAGCCTCCTTGACTTTTACAAGCGTAGAAACAGATGGGGTTTAAAGAAAGAACTCATTAACTGCCAAAAAAAAAAAAAAAAAAAAATCGAGAGCTTTAACATGACATGATTTTCTGCCTGAAGAGTTTAGTTCTGCTTGTTGTGGCACTAAAATGGCTCATGTGCATAAACTGTCCATCGTTCATTCTGGCTTCAGAGTCTGTGGTATGAAATCCTGGTACTGATTAAAATTCTTATGCTTAGAGTATGTACCACGTTAGTGCATTCATAATTAAAGGTCATGAACGATCACTGAGGGTGGTGGGCATGCTCAAGAATAGACGGTTGCTCCTTTGGAGGAAGGAGGGTTGCCTGGGGTACCCTGTCTGCCTCTCATATAACTTAGTCTCAGTGTCTGGAGGGATGGGGGCACCACTGTTTGCTCAACTGACCCTATGAGGGATTAGTCACCAGGAGATGAACTGTGGTGACCTCAGATCTTGACTCAGGACTCTTTCTTAGCAGCCAGGGTCCCCAGTCTCCTCTGTGAGGAGGACACAGTGGCCATGTCCTGGCCTCTCTGCTGCTGCTGGACACTTTCCTGAGGTTGCTGCCCCTCACAAAGGGGAGCAGCTGTGATGTCAGCAACCAGACTGAAGAGGGACTTACTAGGGAATGTTTCCAAGCCAACTGCTAACGCTCCCACCTATTATTTGAGAAGCAAGAAACCCAAAACAAGAAGACAGGCTTCAGAACTCTCATCAGGCTTGAGTAGGAAACGCCACACATGATCAGATAACAGACACCACACTGCTTTGGAGTCTATAAATTTATTGAGTAAAAACAAAATCAACGTCAGCCACATTATATTTGATTGGGTTCAAATTTGGCTGATGTCCAAATGCAGCAGAGAAGAACAGAGGGGAGGAAGGGATATGGTGTTGCTGACAAGGGGACAGTGAACAAAACAGTTTTCCTTTCATTGTAAAAGCAGGCATCGCACAACTGGTGTGAGTCAATTAACCAAGGCGGGGAGGGAACTCAATGTTTTAGAAGCAGAGGGAAACCCAAAGTAAGCAGAGACTTTCAAGAGAGGAGAGGGCCAGAACACTGAGAGAAAAAGCTGCAGCAGAGGCCGGCTGGAGAACAGTGGTCAGATCTGCTGGGTCACTTGGGGAACATGGTGACCACTTCATAGCCCTCAGGTGGTGTGACTCGCTCCCGGGCATGCTTCTCACAGTAGATTTGATCCTCCACAAAGAAATGGCCCTTCTGTTTCAGGTTGGTGCCACAGTCAGTGCACACGTAACACTCAGGGTGGCGGTGATGGTCCCGCAGCTTCACGAACACACCGCTACAGAAGCAAGGCAGGGAAGGGACTCCATCAGTGACAAGCACCTGCAGGTGGCACCCGAGCAGGTGGCACCATCCTTCCTGAGCAGGGGCCTGGGGCTTCTCCCAGAAACCAGGGCCTCCCAACTGGCCTCCAATCATAAGGGACTTGCTTCTCCTTCCCAGGGTCCAGAGACATTTTTCCAAAAACCCCTCCTACTTCAACAGGGCAGCCCTGATTTTTCTCATTTTACATGTTCATAACCTAAGGGCTCCACAGTGAAGGAAAACCTTCACAACCTGGCTCTGGGACACAGGAGTTTCCTGGCCTCTCTGCTGCATTTTTCTGGGACGGATTTGTCTCCTTCACAAGCAAAATGTGCAACATCCAGCACTTTCCACATTTTCATGGTTTACCCAACCTGCAGGGTCTACAAAGGCTGTGGGGAGCAGATACTCACACAATCCCAGTGCCACATTTGTCACACATAGGCAACTTCTGAGCATTTCCAATTGATGCAGCCACTTTAGTGACAGGAGCTTTAACACTTCTGAATCCTGAGGGCTTGTTGGGATCCCCTGAAATGAGGAAAACACACTCATTGGCCAGGAAGGGCAGAATTGCTTAAGTATCACTCAGCTCTTCAGAAGCAGTTAGAAATATATGTTCAAGCAAGGCCATGGGAACTGGAGTGACTCTGCTGTGTGATTCTGGGCAAGTTACTTAACCTCTCTGGTCCTCAGTTTATTTTTCTAAAAAGCAGGAGATTGACACCTGGCCAAAAAAAAAGCCCAAAAACCCAAGACAATCCTAAGCAAAAACAACAAAGCTAGAAGCATCACGCCACCCAACTTCAAACTATATTACAGGGCTACAGTAACCAAAACAACATGGTACTGGTAGAAGAATAGACACGTAGACCAATGGAACAGAATAGAGAACCCAGAAATGAGACCACACACCTACAACCATCTGATCTTTGACAAACCTGACAAAAAACAAGCAATGAGGAAAGGATTCCCTATTTAATAAATAGTGCTGGGAGACCTGGCTAACCATATGCAGAAAATTGAAACTAGATCCCTTCTTTACACCATATACAAAAATCAGCTCAAGATGGATTAAAGACTTAAATGTAAAGCCCAGAACTATAAAAACACTAGAAGAAAATCTAGGCAATACCATTCAGGACATGGGCATGAGCAAAGATTTCATGATGAAGACCCCAAAAGCAATTGTAACAAAAGCAAAAATTCACAAATGCGATCTAAACTAAAGAGCTTCTGCACAGCAAAAGAAACTATTATCAGAATGAAGAGACAACCTACAGAATGGGAGAAAATTTTTGCAATCTACCCATCTGACAAAGGTCTATTATCCAGCATCTACAAGGAACTTAAACAAATTTACAAGAAAAAAATAAGCCAGGCACAGTGGCTCATTTCTATAATCCCAACACTTTGGGAGGCCGAGGTGGGTGGATCACCTGAGGTCAGGAGTTTGAGAATAGCCTGGCCAACATAGTCAAACCCCCCCCACTAAAATTACAAAAATTAGCCAGGTGTGGTGGCATGCACCTATAGTTCCAGCTACTCAGGAGGCTGAGGCAAGAGAATCACTTGAACCCAGGGGATGGAGGTTGCAGTGGGCCAAGATTGTGCCACTGCACTCCAGCCTGGGTGACAGAGCAAGACTCTGTCTCAAAAAAAAAAAAAAAGGACAAAGAACATGAACAGAACCCCATTAAAAAATGGGCAAAGAACAGAACTTTTCAAAAGAAGACATACATGCAGCCAACAAACATGAAAAAAAGTTTGACATCACTGATCATTAGAGAAATACAAATCAAAACCACAATGAGATACCAACTCATGCCAGTCCGAATGGCTATTATTAAAAAGTCAAAAAACAACAGATGCTGGCAAGGTTGTGGAGAAAAAAAGAACGCTTTTACACTGTTGGTGGGGTGTAAATTAGTTCAAACACTGTGGAAGACGGTGTGGTGATTCCTCCAAGACCTAGAAGCACAAATACCATTCAACCCAGCAATCCCATTAATGGGTGTATACCTAAAGGAATGTAAATCATTCTATCATAAAGATATATGCCCTCTTATGTTCATCACAGCACCATTCACCATAGCAAAGACATGGAATCAACCTAAATTCCCATCAATGATAGACTGGATAAAGAAAATGTGGTACATATACACCAGGGAATACTATGCAGCCATAAAAAGGAACGAGATCTTGTCCTTTGCAGGGACATGGATGGAACTGGACGCCATTACCCTCAGCAAACTAACGCTGGAACACAAAACCAAATACCACATGTTCTCACTTGCAAGTGGGGGCTGAATGATGAGAACACATGGACACATGGTGGGGGGACAAGACACACTGGGGCCTGTCAGATGGTGGGGAGTGGGGGAGGGAAAGCATCTGGAAGAATGGCTGATGGATGCTGGGCTTAATATCTAGGTGATGGGATGATCTGTGGCAGCAAAGCATCATGCCACATCGTTACCTATGTAACAAACTTGCATATCCTGCACGTGTACCCCTGAACTTAAATGTTGGAAATTTAAAAATAAATAAAGTTTTTAAAAAAGAAAAGAAATCCACATCACAGAAAGAACAAAACCATCAGAGTACAGCATGCTACAGCAGCCAGATGACAATCATCTCCTACAGATCAGAGGAAGGAACCTTTCTGTAGACAGCCTGGTGCATGTAAAATAAGCCCCTAGTAGCTAGATGCTGAGCTGCCTAAGGCCCCGCTCATCACATCTTAGTTAACAAAGCCCTGTACCATGGTCGCTATTAATAATGGTAAAAATCACCTGCAGGCCTTGTTAACATACAGATTGCTGGGCCCCCCACCCCCAGAGTTTCTGATCCAGAAGGCCCAGGATGGGGCCTAAGACTTTGCATTTCCAACAAGTTCCCAGTTGCTGTTGATCCAAGAACCACTGAACAAGAGCAAAGAAACAGCTTCCTGTGCCAGGCAAGGGGATGAGGAGAGGGTCACCCCGTGACTGCAGTCACGCTGGGCAATCGTGGGGCTGACAGACAAGGGCCTTAGCTCTCCTGTCCTTTCAGAAAGAGTCCCTGTATGCTGACCAATACTTCCAAACCAAAAATTGAGACACATGTTCACACAATGGACATTTATTTTTTATTTTTACCGATTAGAGATAGCGTCTCACTATGTTGTGTCTCAAAGTCCTGCCCTCCAGCGATCCTCCCACCACAGCTTCTCCAGTAGCCGCTGCACCTGGCAACAAGGGGCATTTAGAATACATGGTTGACTGTATTTTGACCACAATTGCCCCGCCCCTCTCTTGCCATGCTTACCTCCTGTCAGTGGCTCCCTACTGGGGGCAATTGTGTCTCCTAGAGAGCAGTTTCGATTGTCACACTGAAAGGGGGTGCCACTGGCGTCCAGTGGGCAGAGGTCAGGGATGCTGCTGAACATCCCAAAATACACAGGGCAGCCCCACAACAAGGACTCATATGGCCCAAAATGTCAATAGCACCAAGGCTGAGAAACCCTGCTCTCAATGGAGTAGATTTCCCCATCCCCAGCCTTTGGCCAATGTGAGCACATATGAGCTTTGTACCGGCAAAAGCACTAAGGGCTCTAGTGTGGTTTGGCCCTGTCCCCATAGAGCTATTGCCTCTGCCATGAAAACAGCAAGCACCAGAGTGCCTCTCCCTTCCCGGGGCTTGAATGAGAGGACTCAGGGGGCCTGGTCCAGCCCTGCCAAGCCCAGCAGAGCCACAGTTGTCCGGCAGCCCTCAGAAATACAGGTTACCCACTGCTGACTAATACAATATGAGAGATGGTTTGGGGTACTTGGCTGGCTTATGGGGAACAACAAGAGGGTATATGTGAATGCAGCCTGAACTGTCAACAGCCCTATCATGGTGCCATGGCTCAGACTTAGGCTTCCCCTCTCAGAGCTGGGACTGTTCATCACTGGGAACCGATGCACACAGATGTCCACCTGGCAGCACATGAGATGGGGCAGACATTAGGAGGCTCCGTGGTTTTAAGTGGTGAGCTCTACAGATGGGTTTGGGGAAGACTCAGTTCTGCCCCACCAGCAGGTGCATACGGAGAAACCACCTTGGTACTTCTGTTCTTCCTGAGCCTAAGGCACCTTCTTGCCCTTCCCAAGCCTTCCTCCCTTCCTTTGGGAGGAGGCCAAAGCTCCAATTTTATTCATCACATATTTTACCTGTATTTTTTTTTAATATTGCATTTAAATGTCATTTTTGTCTTGATTATTGAGTTTTCCAGTGCCCCCTTAAATTCTGCACTCAAGGCCGGGCACGCTGGCTCATGCCTGTAATCCCAGCACTTTGGAAGGCCAAGGCGGGCAGATCACTTGAGGTCAGGAGTTTGAGACCAGCCTGGTCAACATGGTGAAACCCTATCTCTACTAAAAATACAAAAACTAGCCAAGCATTGTGGCACATGCCTGTAGTCCCAGCTACTTGGGAGGCTGAGGCAGGAGAATGGCTTGAACCCAGGAGGCGGAGGTTGCGGTGAGCTGAGATCACGCCACTGAACTCCAACATGGGCGACAGAGCGGCCTAAAAAAACAAAAATTTATGCACTCAAAGCAGTGCCTCCCTCACCTCACGCTGATCCTGGCCCTGCCTAAAGGGATCTCAGAAGGGCCTGGGGGGCATCTTGTCTAAGAATCATGCCTCCAGCATCCCAAACGGATTCCCTCATTTTCTGGCTGATGAAGACATCCGGCTGCCTGCCCACGACAAGAAGAAAATGGCAGCATCTCTACATACCTAGGCAGTTTGCAAAGGCACTGATTGGGCTGAGAACCAGCTCAGTGATGTCAGGCTCTCTTATGCAATGCGTTTTTTCACATTTCACACTTAAAGACCTGGAATCCACTCAATCCACAGAAAAATCACCAGGAAAGAAGAGAGGCTGCAAAAGGGTAGAATGAGAAAAAGCCAGGAGGGACATGAAATCTCCACTTGGTGGGAGAATCCACATCTGTTTCTAGAATGAAGAGACTTGACCTGGATAAAACTGAGCACAGCTGGGGCGGAGAAGGCTGCCTGCCCAACACAAGATTCACTATGGCCTGTTCAGCCCTACAGCGCCACCTGCTGGCTTCAAGGTTTTTTTCTCTCACATATCCAGCCAGCACTGCTAATCCAAAGAAATCTCTCTTCCTTTCTTCTCAACCAGCTTACAGTGAAACTACTAGCTTCCTTTGAACTCCAGGCAACTACAAAAATTTCCAAATTTCTCTTCTTCCAGTGAACACTGTATCCCAAATATTTCTGGAAAAAAAAGTAAAAATTAGCTAAATCACAGCTGTTTTTCTATCCACTTCACTGGTCAACAACCTTGCATGGCTCCACACTGCCTTTAGAATCAAGTTCATGATTCTTAACCTTGCACCTGGTGGTCCCCCGTATCTAACTCGAGATCACCCAAGGATTCACCTGGAACCCTGGGCACCAGCCAAAACAAGCTTTGGTACTTGCTGAACAAGTCTCCAGCTTTCTCATCTCAGAGCCTCTGGCCACCACTGTTTTCTCAGCCTATGACTGCTCCTTCTAAACCTCCAATCATTAAAAGTCTCCTTCTATGGACACAGGAATGGATAAATAAAATGTAGTATACACAAACAATGGAATAATATTCTGCCTTAAAATGGAAAGAATTTCTGACACACGCTACATGGATGAACCTTGAGGATATTATGCTAAGTGAACTAAGCCAGGCCCAAAAGGACAACTACTGCATGACGCCACTTATATAAGAGATTTAGAGTAGTCAAACATAGAGACAAGTAGGAGGGTGGTTACCAGGAGTTGGGAAGAGGGAGGAATGGGGAGATACTCTTTAATGAGAACAGTTTCAGTGTTGCAAAATAAAAGAGTTCTATGGATGGATGGTGGTGATAATAGCACAATCACATAAATGTACTTAATACCACTGAATTGCACGCTTAAAATTTGTTAAGATGGTAAATTTTATGTTAAGTATATTTCACCATTTTTTTTTAATATAACAGCTTCTTCTGCCTGCAAGTTTTGGAATTTGATCCAGAACAAGATGAAGTTTGAGGAACCAAGAGCCCTTTCTCCTAGGGGCTGAATTTTACCCAAAATGAGACAGCCTGTGTTGGGTCTTCAAGGTTTACGACCAAATACTGCTGTAGCCAAGCTTCCTTCAGGGGCCTCACTCACTGTGCACCTGGCAGTTTACAGACGCGGCTTCACTTAACCCTGTAAACAATCCGGTGAGGTCCTGGCTATTAGCTTCATTGTAGCTGTGCAGAAACCAGAGCTTAGAAAGGCAGGCAACTTGCTGGAGGTGTCACAGCAGGTCAGAGGCAGATCCAGGATGCCAGTCCTCTTTCTGCCTTGCAGCACTGCGTTCTAAACCAGAGGCCTTTCTGAATAACAGGACCCCTCATCAACTACTTTTACTGCCTTAACCTTTCATCATTTTATCTCAAATAAAAACAGACATTTGGGGCCAGGTGCAGTGGCTCACATCTGTAATCCCAGCATTTTGGGCGGTCCAGGCGAGTGGATCACCTGAGGTCACAAGTTCAAGACCAGCCTGGCCAACATGAAGAAACCCCATCTCTACTAAAAATACAAAAATTATCTGGGCATGGTGGTGCACACCTGTAATCCCAGATACTTAGGAGGCTGAGGCAGGAGAATCACTGCAACCTGGCAAGCAGAGGTTGTAGTGAGCCGAGATCGTGCCACTGCACTCCAGCCTGGGCAACAGAGCAAGACTCTGTCTCAAACAAACAAACAACAACAACAAATAAAACAGGCATTTGGGTTCCTTCCCCCAAGAGACTTCTGCATGTAAAGAATGTTTAGAATGGAATTTATCCTGTTACAGTCAGTAAAGATTTAATGCAGGTACACATTAAAAGATATAGGAGAAACTACAAGATTTGCTATCTCCCTCTTCCCTTCCAGCAGAATCTTGATTCTCTTTGGGGCAAGAACCATCCAGACTAAGGGATAAAATTTTTTTAAAACGAATCCTAATTCCCAGACTCTCGTTTAACTAGGTGTAGCCAGGTGACTAAATCATGGTCAATAAAATTTAAATGGAAGAGTAGTGTGGAACTTCTAGGAAGGAGAAAGCTGGCTCATCTGAAATAGGGACTCCCGGTTAGCCTTATCTCCCTTCTTCCTCCCTGTCACCTGGAGGTAAGCATGATGGTTGGAACACCAGCTGCCAAGCAGGGCCACGAAGTAAACTTGGGAATGGAAGCCACAAATTTGGTTGCTGGCATGCAGGATAGAAGTCCAGATCTTGAAAAGCATGGAGCTTCCAAATCCATGCTCAGGTCCTTCTCTGTGAGTCCAGATGAGCCCTGCAGCATTTGTTTATTTGGGCATGGATGAACTTGCCCTTGCCTCTCATTAAAGGGTTTCACATCCACATAAGAGTGAAATAAGCTGTGGTTTCCCACATGTTTTAACAAAGCTGTCATCCTCAAGGGTTGGCCCCCAAGTTGTTTGTCAGGTGAAGCTAATACTGGAACTTGATACAAAGCATGGTTCACTACTTCCCAGCTGCTCAGCTACTCCAAGCAAAAGAGGAAAGCAGTGGTAGAACAGTATCATTTTAGCATAAAAGAAGCACATGCAAACACATGGCCCATGGTTTCCTGATTTCCTATGGTTGTAAATTGCCACCGTCTCTAAAGAAATCACACAAATGGGGAGGAAGCCCAGGTGTCGGGTGTGTTCAGAAGGGAACTTTCTTATCAGAAAGGGCTCCCCAGGAAGCTGAATCCTCAGCTGCGGACTTTGAGGGGGGAGGTTCATCTTCCAGAGGACACGAGCCTCTCAGCCAACATGCCAATCCCTTTGCAGCCCGGCTGAGGCAGGTCCCACACTCACAATCACAAGGTGTCCCCTCACTGGGGCATCCACTGTCTCTTTGCAGATGGGTCCATGAGAGAGAGAAAGAGGGCATAGAAAGCAAGACCCCACTGAAGTGCCCAAGCCTCAAGAAAGGAAGAGAGTGTGGAGGACTGGGCATCACAGGAACTAGGAAGGGTACAAAACCCAGCTCTCTGGAAAAGACAGCCCATGAGCATCACAGGAGGTGCTGATGAGGAACCACCCGGGAAGAAGCAGGTGTGAGGGCTGCTGATCCACAGTCACCTTTGTGAAGGGAATAAACCCTTCTTCAGTACATGCACCTGTCACAATTTTTCAACGTATAGCATTGTTATTAAGTGAAGATACTTTTACAGCTATCCACTTAAACATGATCATAGTAAGTATACGTTACATAATGTCTTCAGTGAGAAGCGTGTCTCCTGAGACCTGCAGAACCCTACGGGGTGACCCTGGGTGCCTCAGCATCAAAGCTCACCCCAAGGACAAGAAAGCGTCTTCATGACATGTCAAACATCACAATAACTATGAAGCGAGCACTCCGTTACAATGATGGATGTTTTACACAACTTATGCCATTTCATGACTATGATAATCTTAGAGGAAAGGATTTTTATCCCTGATGGACAGATGAGAAAACAGGCCTGGGAAGGTTCAGAGATTTGCCAAAGGTCACAAAGTAAGAACATGGCCACAAGGGGGTGCTCTCAGGCCCTCAAGAAGCCACCCACCCTAGAGCAAATGCAAACACAAGCCCCCAAGCAAAGCCAGCCCCTGGCTTCACTGAGCGCTAATGCATTCTCATTCTGCTGCTCATTGCCCATGGTCTTCATCACTCGCCTTCCTCAGCCACCACCAAGGTATTGCTTCTGGGCTCAAAGCAAATGAATGGCCAAGGGACAGACCAACAGGCTCCCACAGCAGTCAGGCTCTCCCCAACCTCAGCATCCTCTTGTACATATGACAGGACACAGTTGGCCAAGCCTGGAGTTTCTTAAATACAGACCCAGATGGGAAAATGTGGTCAGCACCCTCTCTTCCTCTCGCTATCTCTTTTAAAGAATTTCAGCATTTTAAAAGCCCATGCCCTCCAAAGCCGGCTCCAGAGTGTGTTCACCTGTGCTTCCGCAATGACCGACTCTCACATCTGACCTTCAACAAGAGCCTCTGACTGCAGATGGAGCTGATTACCTTTTTCTTCAGACTCCAGGATCTCCTGCAAAACCAAGAAAGACGTGGACTGTTTCGGAGGCTCATTCAACTCCTGTTTCTCCTGAAGCATCTTGTAAACTTCAGATTCTTTGTCGATGACAAGGCTGCTTGGAGGCTGAGCATGGTCTAAGCTGTAAAGAATGTTTGAAAAATTGATTAGGACATGACAGAAGCTAAAAATAACTTCACCAGGAACCTCCTCCAGGCAAAGACACTGCTGATTTGAAGGATGGATAGAAATGATCTCAAAGCCCTCTCCTAAATCAGCCACAGACCTGCTGCCAGCGCAGTGAAACTGAGATGTCTTTGTAGTCAGAGCTGGCTGCTGCTTCAATGCAATCAGAGGCTCTTCTTCTAAATAGCTTCAGTAGCTCAATTACTTTTGGGCCTAATCCCATGGAATGAGAATGCTCTCTCTCTTTATAAATTCCATCAACAGCATTATGTCCAGAGAAAATTTAGAAAAAAAAAAAAATGTCAACCACAGCCCGACCATGAAGAACTCAGCCAGGTCCCCCTTGTATGGGCCACAAACATTGCTTTCACGAGCAAGAATCACAGTGTTCTCCATTCCCGACGGTCTCACCGTGCTTTCCCTGTCTATAAATTCTTCCTAATTCTCAAGGCCAGGAGCTTGGATCTCCTCACCTATAACACAGAGGTAACAGTACTTTCCTTGCCTGGTTCACAGGCTGGTGGTAAGGATGGGACATGTAAGTGCTTTGTGAAGTGTTGATGTTCAGGCCCAGGGACTGGGCAAGCCAGGCCTTGTCGTCCTCACCTTCCTCCTGTCATTCTGGGTGACCCAGAACAGGACAAGACAGGCAGAGCCTGCCTCTTTCCCCCAGGGCTCCACTTTCTAAGTGGTGGCCGGTGACAGGATGGTAGTCTCTCATCAGCTATACCTGTAAATCTATCCTGCATCTGAGCCCTTCTCACCTCCCCCACTCCCCCAGGTCCAAGCCGTGCCATGCCTTACCAGCACAGCTGACAAGATGCGTGACTTGTCTCCTCACTGACGGCCCAAGGACAGTCTTATTTTTGACTAGAGGCCAGAGTGATGGCCTCTATTCAAAATATCAGAGCGATGTTTTTCATGCTTTTTAGAGACAGGGACTCACTCTATCACCCAGGCTGGAGTACAGTGGTGCAATCACAGATAACTGTAACCTCGAACTACTGGCCTCAATAGATAAATCCTCCTGCCTCAGCCTCCTGAGTGGCTAGGATTATAGGTGTGCCACCATCCACCGCTAATTTTGTCATTATTTTTGTAGAGACAGGGTCTTACTGTGTTGCCCAGGCTGGTCTCAAAGTCCTGGCCTCAAGTGATCCTCCAGCCTCAGACTCCCAAAGCGCTGGGATTACAGGCATGGGCCAGAGTGTCTGGCCCAGAGTGATATTTTAAACATGAATCAGACTATGTCATGCTGTGGCTCAATGTATTCTCATTTGACTTAGCACAAAATATTTAGTTTTAATACTAAAATATGTTTAATCAAAATAAACTTTTTGGGAGTAAATGTTATCACAGAGGAAAAAGTCCCTCATATATGTGTCCCACGCTTCTCCCTCCATACACATACCCTGCCAGCCCTGGCTCACTTTACTGAGACCAGGCTTCCTGCTGTGCCTGGGAAGCACTAGCTTCACAGCCTATGCACCTACTGCGCACTCAGCTTGCAATGCCCTTCCCAGGTGTTGTCATGGCTCCCATGCTTCATCCAGGTCTTTGCTCAAGTGCACTCCTCAGAGAGGCCTTCCTGACCCCGACTCCAAACAGTCCGCCACATCCCCACCATCACTCTTAAGTCCCTACCTGCTCTCTCCCCATGGATTCCACTTGCATTCCCTTATTTCTTTGTTGTCTGTCTCCCCCTGGAAAGTAAGCCCCAGGAGAGCAGGGACATGGCCTGTCTTGCTCCCCATCACACTCCCAGGCCTGGCTCAATGCCAGGCACAGGTCACAGTTCAGCAGGCATCAAGCAAGTGAATGTACACTGCAGAGTGGGTCCAGGGCCTCCTTCCTCCTTGCTGCGCTCCCCCTGTTCCTGTAGGCTCACAAAGTCCTCCAGGGCAGCCGGCCTCTGAGGGCTCTGCCAGGGACATGGGCAGCCCCACCTCCTGGCCCCAAATCACCTCCTTCCGCTCAGCCTGAGCTGCTAGGGAGGAAGGCTAGCGTGCCCAGTGGAACCAAAGAGCAAATATCAGATGGTGGGGCAATTTATTGATGCAGATGGATAGATTTGTATATAAACAAGTGGTGCTTCCTGAGTAATAAAGCCATAAAGTCTCCAGCCCACCAGGCTGCCTCCCAGCTTTACAGATGCAGGCAGTGGCCAAGAGTGGTTTTATCCAGCAACTCTAACCAGTCTCTCTTTAGGGTTGGAGTCACTGAATTATATCAATTACGCTTACTCATTTCCAGGGTATATGTTTGCCCTGGGTAATTCTCTGCAAGTTGCTTTTTCCTCTTCCTATCTCCCTCTCCTTTCTTCCTTTCTTTTTTCTGAGACAACCTCTGGGGCATGTTCAGTACTCAGGTCCACAGCTAAAGGCAGAGTCAATCACAGCAATCAAGATCCAGGTGTTTCCCTTCGACTCCAACCATGTTCTCACAATAAAGGAAAAGGCACCCAAAGAGTGACATATGCTTTGCGGCTGCCAAAGGTGGTCAGAATTTAAGTAGCAAGATTCATGGGTTGGTCACTCGGGCTGGCTGCATTTGGGGGAGGGAAAGCAGCTATCCCTGCCTGTCCTGCCCACTCCAGCTGCTCTCTGCTTGGCCTCTTCCCCCACCTGCAGGGACCTGTGGGTGCCTCCTAGGGCAGGCAATGGGGCCACCTGGGGGAGTTGTTTCAACCAAGGGTCTTTCTTTGTCTCACTTCCCAGCCCTTTCTTTGAGTTATATCCCTGACTCTTTTAGGAGTCCTGAGTTTGGAACTTGCCCCATAATAAGCATATTACATTATTTTTGGATAAATCTTTTTTCTATTACACTTAGGACTATTTTAAAATTGAGATCAGACTATGGAATGTTCTTGGGAAAGATTTTTCCTCTTCTTTGGTGTATGTTATGTCTGGAAGCCACCAACAGAACACACCGAAAAAATGACAGAACCCAGACCACAAGGCCATCAAATATTCTTCCAGCAAATCACCTTGTGAAGGATTTACATGATTTTTCTACTCCCACCTGTCAGTAATGAGTAATGATTAAAAAAAAATAACTTACCATTTTTCCCCAATAATGATAGTATCTTTACACCACTGGATAATTTATAAAAGACTTTCTATATCTATTACCTTACTTAAGGTATTGATACACCTGAATCAAAAATAACATCCTAAGATCCAAAGTCTAAGTCTTAGACACTAGACTACAAGGTATTGACATGTTACCACAATACCTTAAAAATGATGACAAAAATATGAAGGAGAAATGGAACAAAAAATTTCTCATTTTGATATTAATAACAGCAATGAGAGAAAGAATATTACAGTGATATGGCTTCAGAAAATATAACACACACCATTCAGTTTCCAGGAGAACAAGTTTTGAGGGTGGAACAGTGAAAATAAACACTTTCTTCTGAACCCACTCTGTACAGTTTTAATAACGAGTTTAAGGAAATTCAACTACTTTGGAGTAACAATACATTGCACAAAGTTTCCTAGTTCTTGTTTCTCCCTGGGAGCTGATGTGTATCAGCTTCCTAAATGTTGAATATTTTCTCCCACTATTTTAGGACCTGACCTGAGGGCCCCAGGGTTATTCTAGCCACGCCACTCCCATCCTTGCCAAATCAGGTGGCTGACAGAGCCAGGTGTAGGAGGATCCCAGTGGTCTTTAGAACATAAGAAGAAACTCCCCTTGAGCCCACCTCCCAGAGAAGGATTTTGGAGGCTGAGCCTGCAGACATTATGCAACTCTCACAGCTGCTCCAGCCAAAAGGGCAGCTGGGGTGAGGGTCAGAAGGACAAGGAGGATGGAAAGCAGTATGTCCATGGCTGTGGAGCATGGGTCAGCACAGCAACCCTGGGATGAAAGTCTACTCCATCAGAACCATGAAGTGCCCAAAGTGAGGATATAACGGGGCTTTTTTTTTTTAACTTGGGCTGTCATCTGTGGCAGCAACTTAATTATCTGTATATAAATCTCAGCTAGGCCAGGCACAGTGGCTCACGACTGTAATCCCAGAACTTTAGGAGGCCGAGGCCGGCGGATTGACTGAGCTCAGGAGTTTGAGACCAGCCTGGTCAACACGGTGAAACCCCATCTCTACTAAAATACAAAAAAAAACTAGCCGGGTGCTGTGGTGTGCGCCTGTAATCCCAGCTACTTGGGAGGCTGAGGCAGTAAAATCGCTTGAACCTAGGAGGCAGAGGTTGCTAAAACAAGACAGCCATAAGAAAAAAATCCTCACTGCTGATATAACCTTAGTAGGGTCATTTTCTCACATAGTAAGAACATTTTGATACTTTAATAAAACTACCTGTGAGACAAAGATTGGAATAGAAAGGGGGATTACATTAATTATTGAAAGCATCCAGACAGGAGAAGATGGTCTCCTCATAAAAATCTTCTTCCTGTCTGAGAAGATGAGGTAGATATATTTTTCCCTGTTTCACCCAGTACAACCAAAAACCCAGGGCATTACGTATAAAACAACATGAGAAGACTCTGACAGGGCAACAGAAGTCAGACTGGCTAGGGACCCCGCGTCCTGAGGACCATGATGGTGAGCTCCCACGGTGTTTTTGTTTCCTTGGACATCCCAGACATGGAGCCGAGGGCAGCAACCTGGAAAGGGCAATGGGCACAGACGGAAGTCTCAAGAGGAGCCTGCTGTCTCTGACCAAATGGCCAGAGAGGGGCAGCCCAGCAAAACACAATACGTTGAAACAACAACCACTATTCTCCAGCCAAATGCCAGAAAAGGCCAAGTGGGGAGTCCAGACTTCCAGTCTCACCAGGCTATGATGTGGTTCCCCAACTATCACTGGGATAGGCTCAGAGAAAGCCCAATAGGGAGTCCATATTTCATTCTTACCCAGCTGTAATAAGGAAAACCTAGGAGACAATCAGGACTCTCACCACTGCTCAGCAGTGTCTAGGCTACCACTCACCCATAAGGTGTCAGTGGAGGCCATGTGCGGAGCCAGAACTCCCACCCCATCCAGCAGTAATGAGTGGCCCCAATGACCTCAGGTGTGACACAGGCAGAGTGGGGAAATGAGACTTTCTACCCCCACCTGTCAGTAATGAGGCAGCATCCCCAACCCCCTATCTGAGAGGAAGCCAGTGAAAACAGAAGGTTTTAATGAGATCCAGAATCTAATAACATAATAACAAGAATGTTCAAGATTCAGTTGAAAAATCACATCTCTCAGAAGAACCAGGAAAATATCAAACTGTAAATAAGACAATAAAGAGATGCCAACACCAAGATGACAGAGATGTTGGGATTATCTAACAAAGATGGTAACACAGTCATCATAAAAATGTTTCAATGAACAATTATGAGCACACTTGAAACAAAAAAAGTGAAGTCTCAACAAACAGAAGATATAAAGAATGAAATGGAAATTCTAGAACTGACAAAATAACCGAAATAAAACCACAGTGGATACACTCAGCAGCAGCATGAAGAAGACGAAGGAAAGAATCAGTGAACTGGTAGAATATTAGAAATTATACAATTTCAGGAACGTAGAAAAATAGAATGGGGAGGAAAAGAAAGAAATGAAGAGCCTCACAAACTTATGGGAATATATAAAAGATCAAAATTCATGTCAATGGAGTCTTGGAAGAACAGAAAAAAGGTGGGACTAGAAAAGTATTAGAAGAAATCATGTCTGAAGGTGTCCTAAATTTGGCAAAAGACATAAATAAGTGAAGTGAACAGGAAACAGGATAAACCTAAAAAAATCTACACCAAAACACAGCATAGTAAATTTCTGAAAACTACAACAAAGAAAGAATTTTCAAAGCAGTAAGAGAAAAATGACACCATATCTAGAGGGGAAAACCAATTCAAAGGACAGCAGATTTCTTATCAGAATCCATAAAGAAAAGAAGGAAGTAGCACAATGTTTTCAGCTGCTGAAAGAAAAAAAACTGCCAGCTTAGCATTTTGTATACAGTGGAAATATCCTTCAAGAATGAAGAAGAAATCAAGACATTCTCAGATACAGGGAAACTGAGAGCATTTATCTCTAGCAAAGCTACCCTAACAATGTTTAAAGGAAGTTATCTAAATAGACAAAAAAAAGAAAAGAAGGAACCAGCCAGGCACGGTGGCTCACCTGAGGTGAGGAGTTGAAGACCAGCCTGGACAACATGGCAAAAACCTGTCTCTACTAAAAATACAAAAATTAGCTGGGCATGGTGGCAGACGCCTGTTAATTCCAGCTACTCAAGAAGCCGAGGCACAAGAATCACTTGAATCCGGGAGGTGGAGGTGGCAGTAAGCGGAGATCGCACCACGGTACTCCAGCCTGGGGCACAAGAGCGAGACTCTGTCTTTAAAAAAAAAAAAAAAAAAACCTTGGAATATCGAGAATGAAAAAAGAACCCATAAGCAAAAACATGGGTTTAAAAACTGTTTTCCCTCTTAATATATTCTAATTCTTGTTGACAAGTAAAGCAAAAATTGTAACACTGTCTGATGTGGTTCTAAGTGTATAAAAGGATCTATTTTAACTATATTGTAAGCAGGGGAGGGCAAAGGTTCACAAAGAGAAGCAAAGTTTCAATACTCTTTGAACTCCTGAAATGATGATACCAGTAAACTGTGATAAGTTATATATATAAATATACAATGTAATACCCAGATAACTACTGAAAAGGTTATACAAACACATAGAATAAAAAACACTACAAATAAAAATGTTATTCTAAAAAAAAAAAAAATGATGTCAACCCACAGGAAAGCAGGCAAAAGAAAACAGAGAAATGGAAAACAGAAAACAAAAAATAAAATACCAGACTTAAGCCCTAACATATCAATCATTGCATTAATGTTCATCATCTAAATAAACCAACTGAAAGACAGAAACCAACAGGGTAGATACAAAACAGTACATTTTAAAACATGACCCAAACATATGCTATCAACATAAAACTCATTTCCGATATTAATATATAAGCAGGCTAAAAGTGAAAGGGTAGAGAATAATATATCATGCCAATATTAATCAGAAGAAAACAGGAGTGGTTATATTATTAATAATATCTGATAAGTATACCTCTGAACAAGTAAATTTACCAGAGATTGAAAGGGACAGTATATAATCACAAAAGAGTTAACAACAGCTATAGCAATGCTAAATATGCATGCATCAAACAACAGAGCTTCAAAATATGTAAAGCAAAAACTGACAGAACTGAAAGGAAAAGAGACACATTCACAATTTTAGCTGAAGAATTCTACACCCCTCTCTTAACAACTAATAGATCAACTAGACAGAAAATCAGAGAGGATACAGAAAAATTCAACAATACTATCATGCCAGGCACGGTGGCTCACGACTATAATCCCAGTACTTTGGGAGGTCAAGGCAGGAGGATTGCTTGAGCTCAGAAGTTGGAGACCAGCCTGGGCAACATGGTGAAACCCCGTCTCTACAAAAATTACAAAAAAAATTAACCAGATATAGTGACACATACTTGTGTAGTCTCAGCTACTCAGGAAGCTGGAGTGAGAAGATCACTTGAACCCAGGAGGCAGAGGTTGCAGTAAGACACTGCACTCCAGCATGGGCAAGAGAGACAGACTGTCTCTAAGTAAGTAAGTAAATAAATCAATCAATCAGAAATGAAAGAGACATTACAGCTGATACCACAGAAGGATAGTAAGAGACAACTATGAACAATTATATATTAACAAATTAGAAAACCTAGAAGAAATGGATAAATTCCCAAAAACACAACCTACCAAGGTTGAGTCATAAAAAAAAATTAAAAATTTCTAAACAGACCTATAACTAGTAAGGAGGTTGAATCAGTAATCAAAAACATTCCAACAAAGAAAAGCCCAGAACCAAATGGCTTCACTCGTGAATTCCATCAAACAATTTTAAAAGAATTAAAACTAATGCTTCTCAAACTCTTCCAAAAAGCTGAAGAGGAGAGAATGCTTCCAAACTCATTCTATGAGGCCAGTATTACTCTGATACCAAAACCAGACAAAGATACCACAAACAAAAAAAAAAAACTATAGACTGATATTACTAATGAATATTGATGCAAAAATACTCAACAAAATACTAGCAAACCAAATTCAACAGCATATTAAAAGGATTAAACACCATGACCAAGTGGAATTTATTCCTGTAATGCAAGGATGTTTTAACATATAACAATCAATCAATGTAACACATCACATTAACAGAATGAAGGACAAAAACTACAGTCATCTGAATGCAGAAAAAGCATTTGACAAAATTTAACAAAGTTTCATGATAAAAATACTCAACAAAACAGGAATGGAAGGAAATTACCTCCACATAATAAAGTCCATGTATGAAAAGCCCACAGCTAACATCTCACTGAAAATGAAAAACCAAAAGCTTTTCCTCTTAAGATCAGCAGCAAGGCAAGAACGCCAACTTTTACCACCTCTTTTCAACATAGCATTGGAGGTCCTAATCAGAGACCTTACGCAATACAAATAAATAAAAGGCATCCAAATTGGGAAGGAAGAAGTAAAATTGTATCTGTTCAAAGATGTGATGATCAAATACACAGAAAACTCTAAAGATCCCCCCACTACACACACACACACACACACACACAAACTATTGGAACTAATAAATGAATTCACAGTTGCAAAACACAAAATCAACAAACAAAAAACAGTTGTTTCTATACACTACCAATGAATAATCCAAAAAGAAAACTAAGAAAACAATCTCATGTGTAATCATCAAAAAGAACAAAATACCTAATAAACTTAACCAAGGAGGTGAAAGACTTGTACACTGAATAGAGTATATTTTAAAATTATGAAACATTTTTAAATATTTAAAAATATAAAACATTGTTGAAAGAAACCAAAGAATGCACAAATAAACAAAGACATCTCATGTTCATGGACTGGAACACTTAAGATTGTTAAAATATCTGTACTACCCAAAGCATCTACATCTTCAATGCAATCACTATGAAAACCCTAATGGCATTTTTTATAGATAAAAAAACACTATTGTAAAATTATATAACATCTCCAAGGACCCTAAATAGTCAAAACAACCTTGAGAAGGAAAAGCAAAAATGGAGGCCTCATACATCCTTATTTCAAAACATTTTACAAAGCTACAGTAATCAAAACAGTATGGTACTAGCATAAGACAGATATAGAGACCAATGAAATAGAATAGAGAGCCTATGAATAAACCTTTGGACACACTGTCAAATGATCTTCGACAAGGGTGCCACAGCTACACAATGGTTAAAGAATAATTTCTTCAATGGTGTCGGAAAAACTGGATATTCACATGTAAAAGAATAAAGCTGGACCCTTACCTAACACCACATAAAAAATAATTTGGCCAGGGACCGTGGCTCATGCCTGTAATCCCAGCACTTTGGGAGGCTGAGGCAGGAGATAACTTGAGGTCAGGAGTTCGAGACCAGCCTGGCCAACACAGTGAAACTCCATCTCTACCAAAAACTACAAAAAAATTAGCCGAGAGTGGCAACACAAGCCTATCGTTCTAGATACTCAGGAGGCTGAGACCGAAGAAACACTTGAACCCAGGAGGTAGAGGTTGCAGTGAGCCAAGATCATGCCACTGTACTCCAGCCCAGGCAACAGAATGAGACTTCGTCTCAATAATAATAATAATAATAATAATTCAAAATAGATTAAAGACCTAAACATAAGACCAGATACTATAAATATAAAACTTCTAAAAGAAAACATAGGGGGCCAGGTGCTGTGGCTGACACCTGTAATCCCAGCACTTTGGGAGGCCAAGGTAAGGAGAATCACTTGAGCCCAGGAGTTCGAGACCAGCCTGAGACTCTGTCTTTATTAAAAAATAAAAATAAAGCTTCCTAACACTGAATTTGGCGATGGTTTCTTGAATATGACACAAAAACACAAGCAACAAGAGCAAAAATAAACAAATAGAACTAAAAATTTTAAAACTTCTGCACCACAAAGGAAACAACAGAGTGAAAAGGCAACTTACGAAATAGGAAAAATATTTGCAAAACATACGTATGATAAGGAATTAATATCTAGAATATATTAAAAAATCCTACAACTCAACAACAAAAAAACAAATAGCTCGATTAAAAACTGATCAAATGATTTGAATAGACATTTAGCCAAAAATGATTAACAAGCATATGAAAAGATATTCAACATCACTAATTATTAAAGAAATGCAAATCAAAACCAAAATGAGATATCACCTCACATCTGTTAAGATGGCCACTATCAAAAAGACATAAAACAAATGTTGGTAAGGATGTGGAGAAATTGGAGCCCTTGCGTATTGATGGTGGGAATGTAAAATGGTACAGCTACTATGAAAACAGTATGGAGATTCCTCAAAAAATTAAAAATTTACCACATGATTCAGCAATCCCACTTTTGATTATATACAAAAGAAATGAAGAAGAATCTGAAAGAGATATTTGCACACCCACATTCATTACAGCATTACTCACAATAGCCAGGAGATGCAAGCAACCTAAACGTCCATAAAAACATGTGTATTAGTGAGTTTTCTTGCTGTAGATAAAGATATACCCAAGACTGGGCAATTTACAAAGAAAGAGGTTTAATTGAACTTACAGTTCCACATGGCTGGGGCGGCCTCACAATCATGGTGGAAGGAGGAGCAAGTCACATCTTACATGGATGGAGCAGGCAAAGAGAGAGAGAGAGAGCTTGTGCAGGGGAGCTCCTCTTTTTAAAACCAACAGATCTTGTGAGACTTATTCACTATCACGAGAACAACATGGGAAAGATTTGACCCCATGATTCAATTACCTCACACTGCGTCCCTCCCACAACACGTGGAATTCAAGATGGGATTTGGGTGGGGACACAGACAAACCATATCAACATGAATAAAGAAAATGCGAAAAAAAAATGGGATATTATTCAGCCTTAAAAAAAAAAAAAGGAAATCCCGTCATATACTACAACATGGGAAAACCTTGAGGACATTACGCTAATTGAAAAAAGACAAATGCATGACTCCAATTATATAAGATATCTAAAGTAATCAAACTCTTAGAAAGTATTACAGTGGTTGCTAGGGGCTTGAGAGATGGAGAAAGGTGAGGTTGTTTTTTAATGGGTATAGAGTTTCAGTTTTGCAGGATAAAAAAGTTCTAGAGATGTGTTTCACAACAATGTACATACAGTAAACATCACAATAGATTTAAAAACGATTAAGATCATAAATTCCATGTGTTTTTTAACACAATAAAAAAAGACAAACTCACAGAACAGAAGGAACAAACTATTGATACATAAACCTATTGATACAAAAATCTAAATAAATCTCCAATTATACTGAGTAAAAAGGCTAATCCCAGGTTACATACTGTATGATTCCATTAATATAACATTCTTGAAATAATAAAAATATAAAGAGTAGATGAGTAGGTTGCCAGGGGTTAAGGAGGGTGAAGGGACAGGAGGGAAGTGAGTGTGGCTATAAAAGAGCAACATGAGAAACCCTTGCAGAAATGGAAATGTTCAGTATCTTGAGTGTATTGATATCAATATCCTGGTTTTGTTACTATTGTGTTTTCAAGATGTTACCACTGAGGGAAATTGGTAAAGGGTATAGGGGATCTCTCTGTATTATTTCCTAAAACTGCAAGTGAATCTACAATTATCTCAAAATAAAAATTTTAATTAATTTTAAGAAATATTTTCCCCAAATGGTAGAAGTTATGTGCTAACTGGAAATAATGTAGAGGAATACTTGTTTTTTTAGGTGGGGGTAAAGGAGGTAGAAGGACCCAGAAAAATCTTTCCTATCTCATATTGCAAAAAATGAAATGTCCCAGCCTGATTACCCCAATGTTCACGCACAAACACCATTCTGGGAAACCCTATGTAATCATTTTCAGAAGGGAAGCCTGGCCTGTATGCTTCCTAAGTTTTGGTCTTCAAAGGCACACATGTTGGTCCTGCAATAAGAAACCAGAGAGGTAATTGTGGGCACCAGAAAAAGAGAGAGGAACGTCCACACACCAGAGCCAGTTTTCTGTGGGTGGCAGGCAAGTTTAGCTAGAGGGGCAAGCAGCCTTCATCACAGAGGTGTACTTCTGATTCAGCTCTGAAGAAGCCAGGGTTAATATCATCCTTGTGATATCATTTGAATAGAAAATGATGCATCCCTTTATTTCCAGGGCAGCTGCTTATAAATCTCCCTCATGAGTGTTTGGGGGCAACATCTTACAACACAATTTGGAAGAGCTATTATCTAGGGCCTAGTATGTTGGTTATAGGAGCTCTCCAATCATTCCTTGAAGAGCACACCATCACCCCATCAGTAAGCTGATGAGCTGTGTGGGCTGGCTGAATTTAATGGGAAGGAAAGAAGTGTACCATAAGCCACAGCAAAGTCTTCTCCATTACATTTGTCTATGTGCTTCCACACTTCTGTAGCCGCCAGTTCTCAGAAGTGATGGGGATGGAGTTACTAATGGACACCAAAGTCAGCAATAATTAGCATTTACTGAGCACCTACCAGGGGCCAGGCACTGTGCTGAGTGTTCTGTGCATATCCCGTTGCATTGTCTCAACAATCTGGTGGTGAAGAAGTTAGTATTATTTCCACCTTAGATCTCAGGAGACTGAGTTTCAGATATGTTACATGGTTTTTCCAAGGTCACACAGCTAGTAAGAGGCAGAGCTGGAATTCAAGGCTCGGGCCCCTCTATCTACCAAGCCTTTAGGAAGTATCAGGCAGTGTCATATAAACAATGAAATCTGGGCTCTGAATTTTCTGATTTTGACCAGGTCCCCTCAACTCAATTAAAAGAGATCAGAGGAAAGGTGCTAGCTTTCTGCTGAACTGACATTTTCTTCGCCCACCTGGTACACAGTAGGCACTCGATAAATGATTATAATGCTGAACTGACCTAGAGGAAAAAGGCCACTGAGGACCTCCCCCTCCACTGTGTGCACCGGGAGGAAGGGAAGCAGAGAAACCCCCTCACCTGCCTTACCAGTTGGCAAGGTTATCTCTTGTTCTTATCTGATTGGGACGCAGCTCTGTAAAGACCTACAAGACAGATAGCCACAGACACACCATACCTTCAAGTGCGTAGGACAAAGAAATCCAGGGCAAGCCCCAGAGAATGGGTGATGACCTCAGATGCAAAGTATGCAGTGAGCCAATTCTGGAACCTCAGCGAATTTCACAGACTAAACAGTGGGAGGGAGCGAGCACTTGGGACTTGTGCTGACTGAGCAAGCAAAGTTACTGGGTGACTGCTGAGCTCACAGGAGAATCTTTCTTTGTGGGAATGCACTAGAAATACACCAGCAAACTGAGACCCCGCCCCCCCATACAAGCAGCATGGCCAGTTAGGCAGCTCCTCTGCCTTAGGCTGTTGGTTTTCCCACTGTTTCTGGGTTCATCCTCAAAGAGTGTGGGATGGAACAGAAACGGGACCCTCTCTGCTGAGAAAACCTGCAAAGAGACAAATTTTGATACTCGGAAACTACTGCAGCCGAAGAGTCTGGGCCAGGGGCTAGAGGAAAGGCTTACATAGCCACCTGGTAGTTTCAGACTCGGGGGAGGGAGCATGCAAGGAACGTAAGAGAAGAAGAAAGACATTAATGAAGGAAAAATAGCCAAGGCCATACTAAAAATATTTCCCAGGCACATATTTCTCCCAATGCATAGCAGCTCTTTCAATTAAGGATGTGTCATTTCCTGGGTTATTAAGTCCAGATCATGGAACATTCCACTCTGGGACAGTAAAAGAGGGTCGCGTTCTCAGCCTCCCCAGCACCAAAGCAGCTAAAAACAAGGATCACAGCCCCTAGTGTTTCCACCATTCCTGAGCTGCTTGGAAGCTTCCCCTCAGGGTATGTCTGTGGAAAGCCTGGGGGCCCAGTATGACACCTTTCTCAGGTGTCTCAAATGTCCCCACGGTCACCTGGAAGAGGATCATCATCTCAAGCCAGTAAGCCCTTGCCAGAACCAGAATTTGGGGAAGCAGCAGCACTGGCGGCGACTTTGCCTTGGTTACTATGATAAATGGCCAGTAACTTTTAACATCTTCTAAAGCCAAAGTCACACAGAAAGAAGTCTGCCCTACTAGACTCAAAGAAATGCTAAAAGAAATCTCAGTGTCAGCTGGGCACAGTGGCTCACACCTGTAAGACCAGCACTTTGGGAGGCTGAGGCAGGCAGATCACCTGAGGTCGGGAGTCTGAGACCAGCCTGATCGACATGGAGAAACCCCATCTCTACTAAAAAAACAAAATTATCCAGGCATGGTGGCGCATGCCTGTAATCCCAGCTACTTGGGAGGCTAACGCAGAAGAATCACTTGAACCCAGGTGGCGGAGGTTGCGGGGAGGTGGAGGTTGCGGTGAGCCGAAATCGCTCCATTGCACTCTAGCCTGGGCAACAAGGGTGAAACTCCGTCTCAAAAAAAAAAAAAGAAAGAAAGAAAGAAATCTTAGTGTCCTCTCAGTGTCGGGCACAGGGACATGCATGCCATGGGTTTCCAATGACATCTGTCTCTCTGTGGGGAGGGGAGGGGTGACTATATGCACGGAATGGCCAAGGAGCCCTTGAGAGGTGTTCCAAACATTTAAGTAGTTTGGAACCGCTAGTATCTTCACATCTCTCAACCTGCATTTGAAGCCATTGGTTTGCAATTTAATTACCATAAGAGTTGAGCAGGTTCTTGTTAAAGGTGAATTGGGGAGAAACTGAATGGCAAAGCAGGCTTCAGAGGCAATACAAAAATTGAGAATTCCAAGTGGGAAAGGTTCTCAGAGCTCAGGCAAGTTTGGACCACACAGTGTTTTCCAACAAAATTTAAATGTCACCAATACTTAAAAATCAGGAGATTTCCGATAAAAAGAGGCTTTCCAACTTCTGTTTTAACGGAAATAATCTGCAGAAACGAGACCTGCATGTGGCACGCAGCTGGAGCCAAGGAGCAGCGGCCCCTCTGGACCAGGAATGCAGGCTCCAGCTGCCACCCCCACCCCCACCCCTACCCGGCACCCTTGTTTACTCAGAGCTCTGCCTCAGTTCCTCATCCTGCCTGCCACTTTTGGGTATTTGAGTGGGAAATTCCTAACCTAGTCCACCCCCTTTACACCTGCAGAGAATTGGCCCCATCTCTAACCCATCCTCAAACCCAGTTCCTTTGCTGGGATTCCCAGTTTCTGGATTCATCCTCAAAGAGTCTGAGATGGAGCAGACTGGGCCCCTCTGCTGGGAAGATCCAGGAGACTCCAATAAAGACTCAAAGGGCTTGGTGGCTCATGCCTGTAATTCCGGAACTTTGGGAGTCTGAGGTGGGAGGATCACTTGAGCCCAGGAGTTCGAGACCAGCCTGGGCAACACAGTGAGACCCCAATCTCTACAAAAAAAAAAAATCAAAACTTAGCCAAGTGTGGTGGCACACACCTGTAGTACCAGATACTCAGAAGGCTGAGGCAGGAGGATCACTTGAACCCAGGAGGTTGAGGCTGCAGTGAGCCGTGATCAAACCACTGTACTCCAGCCTGGGTGACAGAGCGAAACTTTGTCTCAAAAAAAAAAAAAAAAAAAGACTCAAAGGCAGCTGCAGCCAAATGATCTGTGACAGAAGAGGACATACCTCCTCAGTCCCCAGCAAGGCACTTCCTCAGATACCTCTCTCCTTTCCACCTACAGCCCTACCTCTCCCCCAGTTAAGCCTGCCTCTGTCCCCAGATCAGAACCCATTCTTAAGGACAAGCATTTATATCCTTAGGGACTTTTCTTTTATGACTTCTGGTCCACCCTGGGGGAAAAGCAAATACTGCTTCACCAAAACTGTGCACCATGAAGTATTTCTCCCTTAGTTCAGATGGTGAACACAAGCACAGGCTACTGTAGATTCTCTCAAACACTCCCCGACTATTAATACTGAAGAATTTCTCAGGAAGCAGCAGGCCTGTCAAGGAAGGACTGTGTTCAATTAGAAGATGATGATCACAGAAATCAAAACACAAATAAAAACAGTTCTGGAGGATTCACTGATTTGTTTGTGCTTGACACAATGCTGGGCATTTTACATGTTAATTCTTATTTTTACAGACACCCTATAAAGCAGGAGGTATTGCCCTCTTTGTGTAGATGAAGAAAATGAACACAGAAGTGTTCTGCTAATGTATTCATTTTTCTCCCTGGAGTAGTGGCTCTTGCACCTGCCTGGGCAGCCCTGGTCCTGATGTGAAAGCCCCTACCAGGACCAGCTCAGAGGAGGACTACTTACGGTCTGCTGTTCGCTTCCACCCCGCTGGCAGCAGTCTTTGACTCCAGGGCATTGTTGAAGTTGGAGATATTTTCAGAAGAGTAGAGGCCAGCTGGGTTGTTGTACTGGTTTGTGATGACCCTGGCGGTAGCGCTGGAGGCAGGCGAGGCGGTAAAGGGCATGGCACTTCGGTTGTGGGCGCTTCCTATGTGCAGGACCTCCTGCAGGCAGGGATCAGAGGACAAATCAAGGGGGGCATCCAATGCAAACCCCTTGATGGGCAGTGCAGGCTGAGTGCCAGGGAGAGGTGTTCCAGCTGCTAAGATGGCCCTAGTTCAACCCAAACTTTAGCTGAGGGGCACTGATACACCCACTGAGACACACGGGCAATGACTGGGGAAGTTTCCCACAATGGGAACCTTTGGGAGTTCACATCCTCTGAATCATCTCTGCCTTTTGATTCTTCCTTGAGGCCCAGCAAAGCCTGCCCTCTGGGCACCCTCGGGCCGGACAGCCCTTGATGCTTTGGGCTGTAAGATTCAAGTCAGAGCTAAAACACGCTTTCAGGGCACATACCAAAGGGATTAAAGCACTAGGTGGAGAGAAACATGCAGCCACTTTGGTCAGTGCAAAACAGGAGATGATAAAAGGTGGAGATAAATTCTCCAGAAGTGAGCAAGTTAGACAAGCAAGATAAGAGGGTGTGATGTCACAGGGGAAGCAGCTGCTGACTAGGCAGACATGGCCTCAGTCTCCTGCACAACAAGGGTAAAGGGAATTAAGGATCTATCTATTGTTTCTTCTGGGAGAAAGACAAGGCTAATCAGATAGAAGGTCAGGGGATACCTGTTACAGGGGTGGTACCCAGCAGAGCTGCAGAAAAGGACTTTGAGTTCCTTGTCTTCTCATTCCCCTTTCTGTAATTTGAGAAAGTTCCCTCCACCCCCACCCTAGACTTGCTAGGAGTCAGGTGAATAATTACTACAGCTACAACATCTCAGAGCTCCTTTACAAACCCCCAAAACTACTTTTGAAATGAACATTCCTGTTTTCTAAAACTACAACTTTTCTACTTTTTCTTTCCCCCCTGCCAGCATCACAGCTTTTCTGATAGCCCAATTAGCAGGGTCTTTTCTATATGGGTGTCTGGATCAACCCATGGCTTCCAGGTGATGCATGCTCTGTGCAGCCTGCTGAACTCAAAATGTGTCTTAGTGTCTGTTTTCCAGAAAAATCTTCCTGAACTCTAGTCTCTTTCTTAAAACACCCAGGCCCAGAACAGCTGCCCCCAAAAGAGTTTCTGTCGTCTGTTGCACTTCCTTTTTTTCTCTCCTTTTTTGTTAAATCTTTAAGTATTTTATGCTTTCTTAAAAAAAAAAAATATGAAAACAGGTTTATTGAGTACCTAATTTAAAATAAAATAAAACAAATTGAAAATATTTTTATGTTTAAGATTTCTCTTTTTGGCCAAGCGCGGTGGCTCACACCTGTAATCCCAGCACTTTGGGAGGCCGAGGTGGGCAGATCACCTGAGGTCGGGAGTTCGAGACCAGCCTGACCAATATGGAGAAACCTCATCTCTACTAAAAATACAATATTTAGCCAAGCGTGATGGCGCATATCTGTAATCCCAGCTACTCGGGAGGCTGAGGCAGGAGAATCTCTTGAACCCGGGAGGCGGAGGTTGAGGTGAGCCGAGATTGCACCATTGCACTCCAGCCTGGGCAACAAGAGTAGAACTCTGTCTCAAAAAAAAAAAAAAAAGATTTCTCTTTTGGCTGGGTGCAGTGGCTCATGCCTGTAATCCCAACACTTTGGGAGTCCAAAGCAGGAGGATTGCTTGAGCCCAGGAGTTCGAAACCAGTCTGGGCAACATAGTAAGACCCCAGTCCTAAAAAAAAAAGTTAGACAGGCATGATGGTGCATGCCTACAGACCCAGCTACTTGAGAGGGCTGAGGAAGGAGGATAGTGTAAGCCCAGGAGATGGAGGCTGCAGTGTGCCATATCATGCCACTGCACATCAGCCTGGGTAACAGAGCAAGACTCCCATCTCTAAAAACACAAAACAGGCCAGGCACGGTGGCTCATTCCTGTAACTGCAGCACTTTGGGAAGCCAATGCAAGAGGATCACCTGAGATCAGGAATTCAAGGCCACTCTGGCCAAAACGGTGAAACCTCGTTTCTACTAAAATACAAAAATTAGCTGGGCGTGGTGGCACCTGCCTGTAATCCCAGCTACTCGGAGGCCGAGGCAAGAAAATCACTTGAACTCAGGAGGCGGAGGTTGCAGTGAGCCGAGACTGCACCACTGCATTCCAGCCTGAGCGACAGAGCAACTCTGTCTCAGAAAAAATAAAAATAAACAATAAAAAATTAAAAACAACACAAAATTTCAGCAGTTATCGAAGAGTAGTTAAGTAAATTTTTTGGCACAGCTACCCAAAGAAATCATATATAGTAATTAAAGGCTATGGTCATGAAGACAGGAGATTTACAGATTGGTGGCCGGGGACCCTTGCCTACATATGTCACAGCCAGGATGGTCATGCTTTCTTCTTCTCTCCATCCCCACGGCAATTCCTAGGAGCAGCAGAGGATGCAGAGCCCCAGGGAAGGGTCTTTATTTTTCTGCCTTGGCTCAATTTTTCCCTGCAATTTCCTGTTTGGCCATGAGCAAGGAATACCCCTCTGAGCCCATTTTTCATCTTTAAAATGTAGAAGAAAAAGCCTTTTTCACAAGGATTTGTATGAGTTCCCAGAGTGTCAAGTACAGTGCCTGGCTCGTGGCACATATTCATCCAGGGTCTATTCCCTTCTTCCTCCCCAGAAACACATTTCCAATTAGAATGGAAGTCAATGGAAAATTCAGGTTGAAAATTCGGATGATTTCACTTTATAAAGAATCTTTCAAGAATGCATCTGGTTTGTACATAAAAGGAATATCTCTACCCTCATCTGAATACTGACTGGTCTTTCCAGAAAGCAGGCAGATTCAGGGCTTGCCTTTTAGAAGGGATGACGTAATTGTTTGGGCTTTGTATTTATCAGTCTCCAAGGAAACTCAATAATGAGGAAATACAAACTAGGTGTGTAACTATGCTGACCTCAGATAAGCTGGGGTGTTGGTTGGCATTACATGAACCAACAGATCTTTTTATTATAGATGAACTCTGCTCTTACTCATTTATCCTCTGCTTTAGAATGGCTGGAAGTAAAAGACTTTGGAAAAATGATGGGTGGGAAGTTTTTCTTACAGTAATAAAGCATTACTGGAATCACAAGAAAAATACTAGGGTTGAAAGTATTTGAGAATTCTTGTAATCTGAAGAGAACTACCTTCCAATGATTAATACAGGTAACTAGTTTATAGATTTAAAATGAAAATTCAAATATACTACAAATGAAAACTATAACTGAAATTTACATAATTACCTTATTTACATGAAAATGAGGATTTCAGATAGACCAAGTTAAAACGAAATCATTCCTTGTGTTATAAAATATGTAAAAATTAAAATTTAACAATTAAAATTTAACATTTATGGGAAATTTAATGAAGTAGCTGAAAACTCCCAAGGAAACTGAAACTAACTGTGGCATGTTTTAAATGAGCTTGCACAACGGCCAGTGTATAGACCAAGTGCCATTTTACGAACTTTTCTGAGAGGAGTTGTATGGAAGAATATGTTCACGTCAGTTTTGAAATGATGCAAAATGATCCTTAAAATGACTCTTGGGATTTTTAATCATTATTTTTACTATCTTAAAATGGCAAAAATTTTGTGTGACTTCATTTTTGATATTTTAATGGATTCTAGTTGAGAAAATATGACTTATATCGAACCACCCTATTAACACACACTAATATACCAAGTGAGTTCAACTTCCTACAAGTTTCTGTTTTATGTATAAAAGATAGCTAGCTATATATTGTATTTTAATTATATCTTAATTCACCATAAACACTAAATAGTATCCCCAATTTCAAAAAATAAATTAAATTTCAAATCTTCAACTTGGGTCACAAGCCAGTCTAAAATTTTCAAAAGGCATTATCAACATACTAGTTTATCATTACTAATTCATTAATGTATCCAATAGACACATACTTTATGACAAGTAGCATGTTGGGTGTGAGGAATTTTACAAAAGATGTTCTAAGCATCTCTAAGTTTGTCTCTTATTTCAAAACAATACCCATGCATGCAGATGTGTAGAAGACACACATAAGACAGAAAGAAATAAAATCATCTATAATCTAACTTCTGAGAGATGTATTCACAAATATGGGATCTTAGGGCAGTCTACTGTCCTGAGAAATTCTGTCTGGGTGACAAATTGTGTACTACATACTGCTTTTTTTATATTAATTGCCACTTTGTTTTAGTAATTTTAAAGTCTCACTAGAAGTTTCACTGTAACAAAAATAGAGATTTCCACTCCATGGCTCACAGAAACATAACAGGGGCATAAGGTGGGGAGAAGCAGGGCTTCCTATTACATATCCCCCGATTTCTTCCAGGCTCTAGGCCTCCAGACCTAAACTTATTTCCATCCCTGTCAGGATTCATTTGTTGCTAAAAATCCATAACGAGCTGAATAGCTCTTTGACTTCACTGTGATCCTGCCAACCCTTCCCACGCAGGAAGGCTTCCACCGGCTTCCCTTATCGCCTTCCGACCCCCTGCTTCCAGCCGAGGACACAGCGTCACTGCCCTGGGGTTTTCCAGCCCTTTCCTCCTGCAGTTCCCTTACGGGAAGAACTGAACAAGAGCCAGATACCAGCAGTGACAGTGGAGGGCTCTCCCTGCGGTCTCATCCTCAGGCCTCCAGGGCAGGAAAAACAGGAATGTGCTGAGCAGTGTCAGAAATGGCAAACTGCTGGGTGGTGAGAGTAGCGGCAATGGTGAGCAAGAACTTACCTGGGGCTCAGAGGCTAAATTCATCTTGTATGGATGACGCTTCCCCCCTTCCTCCGTCACCAGAGGAGACCAGACTTTATGTTCAGATCTACAACAGATTAACAAAGCTGCTGTTTCACTCATGCAAAATAAATAATACATACCAAAGACAAACTGGAAAAATGCCCCCTCTTTCCTGGACCAGACTCTGAACTAGCACCCTCCCATCAGCCCTACCTTCCATTTGCCACCAGGTTGATCTTTTAAACACCCCCATCTGATAACATTCATAGCTGATGCCTCCCAACACTTTGAGAGGCCGAGGTGGGTGAATCACTTGAGGTCTGGAGTTCGACATCAGCCCGGCCAACATGGTGAAACCCCATCTCCACTAAAAATACAAAAATTAGCCAGGTGTGGTGGCATTCGCCTGTAATCCCAGCTACTCGGGAGGCTGAGGCAGGAGAATCGCTTAAACCCAGGAGGCAGAGGTTGCAGTGAGCCCAGAGAGTGCTACTGCACTTCAGCCTGAGTGACAGAGCAAGACTCCATCTCAAAAAAGAAAAAAAAAAAAAAAAAGAGAGAGAAGAATGCCCGTCTTTTGTGCTTATAGACAATTTTCTTTGTACCAATCACAGAGCAATGATTTTACTTTAGTCTCAGTTTTCATTAGTGTAGTTGTTTCCTCTCTTGCAGGTAGAAAATATTTATACTTATCTTTACTTATTTTATTTATTTATTTATTTATTTATTTTTTGAGACAGAGTCTCGCTCTGTCGCCCAGGCTGGAGTGCAATGAATGGCATGATCTCGACTAACTGCACCTCCCAGGCTCAAGCGATTCTCCCACCTCAACCTCCCGAGTAGCTGGGATTATAGGCACCTGCCATCATCCCTGGCTAATTTTTTTGTATTTTTGTAGAAACAGGGTTTCACCACGTTGGTCAGGCTGGTCTTGAACTCCTGACCTCAGGTGATCCACCCGCCTTGGCCTCCCAAAGTGCTGGGATTACAGGCATGAGCCACCACACCTGGCCATACTTAACTTTACATTTGTCACAATGTATGTGCCAGATATATACAAGATGTCCCTGTTTAACATGTCAGCAAATAAATTTAAAAATCAATTAATCAATCAATGAAAGAATGTCCTGAACTCAGGCTTGAAGGAGAGGATTTGGACTAAGATAGAAACAGAGATGAGAATGAAGGGCAGATGTGCTTTGGAGGGGGTAGTAATAACACGGTGTACCTCTCATGGGGTAGGTCTCTGAAATGTACAAAATATTTTGAGATACTCCCCCACACTCGATCTACCTGCTAGTCCTGTGCCACAAGGCCAAAAAAAAAAAAAAAAAAAAAAAAAAAAAAAATCCTCCATTTTCTGACCTA
>NW_012099987.1:403234-424113 GCF_000951045.1 Mandrillus leucophaeus
ATGTACAAAATATTTTGAGATACTCCCCCACACTTGGGTGACAGACTGGGACTCCGGCCAAAAAAAAAAAAAAAAAAAAGCAAAAAACATACTTCACAGATGAGAATGTAAGCAAAGGGTTCATGACAAAGAGCTATGGCAGCTAAGGTTAGTGAAATAACAGATGATCAGAATGAAACACTGAATTTGATGCAGTAGGAAATAGGGAGCCACTGAGGGTTGAACCAAATCGCTTCTGAAATCCTGCCTTTGCAGGGCACCTTCCAAGGCTAAACGAAAGAAGAATGGAAATTCTACCCTAATTACAGCTCCCGAGGTACTGTCCTCACTCATCCTTTTATCCCCAGCACTCCCTGCTTGTTGTGTACTTAAAGTTACACTCAGCACTCTGTTGCTAATGTGTTGAAGCTTTTCTCTGTTATAGAAATCTCCTGGCATGGTACCCACTGCTCACTGCTCAGTACAGTGCAGTAGGAGCAGCATCCTAAGGACATTTTTTTTTTTTCTTGAGACAGAGTTTCGCTCTGTTGCCCAGGCTGGAGTGCAGTGGTGCCATCTTGGCTCACTGCAACCTCCGCCTCCTGGGTTCAAGTGATTCTCCTGCCTCAGCCACCCAAGTAGCTGGAACTACAGGCGCCTGCCACCACGCCCTGCTAATTTTCTAATTTTTAGTGGAGATACGGTTTCACCGTGTTGACCAGGCTGGTCTCAAACTCCAAACCTCAAGTGATCTGCCTGCCTTGGCCTCCCAAAGTGCTGGAATTACAGGCAGAGCCACCGCACCTGGCCAGGACATTTTACTTACTCAAAATTTTGGTTAGTTAAGTTGAATCAAATGAAAATGCAGATATCTTACTGAAAGAAGCCCACATCATAAGAAGCACTGTGAAAATTAGAGGTGGGCTGGGCATGGTGGCTCACACCTGTAATTCTAGCACTTTGGGAGGCCAAGTCAGGTGGATCACCTGAGGTCAGGAGTTTGAGGCCAGCCTGGCCAACATGGTGAAACTCCATCTCTACAAAAAATACAAAAATTAGCTGGCTGTGGTGGTGCAAATCCATAATCCCAGCTACTCGGGAGGCTAAGGCAGGAGAATCACTTGAACCCGGGAGGCAGAGGTTGCAGTGAGCCGAGATTGCACCACTGCACTCCAGCCTGGGCAACAGACTAAGAATCCGTCTCAAAAAAAAAAAAAAAAAAAGAGGGGAAATAAGCTATCTGAAGTTCAAATTCCACAGATCTTTTGGCATGCCTATAGTATATACACAGCACTGAGCTAGAAGGTCTGGGGTATTCTGAGACAGGAAAGACAGTCCCTGCCCACAAACAGCTTCTACTCAATCAGAAATGAACAAGACGTTTCCATAGGCGTCACCTGGCGACAGTGAGAGTCATGTTGTCTGTGCAGCCTTTGATTCTGTTCTGAGCTTCCAAGTGCGTCATATTGCTAGTATTTTCCCCATCAATGGCTGTGATTACATCTCCGATACATAAATTAGCTAGAGCCGCCTTGCTTCCAGGAGTGACCTAGAAAAAAGGGGAGAGTAGGCTAGTTACTATTTGTCTCCAACCACTAAGTTATCACCAAGTTAAGTATTCACTGATATGGAGCAAAGCCCTGAAAAACAAAACAGGGCTGAAATCATAAGCTTAAATAATAACAATCATTCATATTATGTTATCATTGACAAAGAGTGCTTTTCTAATATGATCTCATTGTATCCTTATAGCAACCTCGTGAGAAAGGACAAATAGCAGTCCCCATTTCCAAGACAAGGAACTGAGGCTTAGAAAGACCTATGGCTTACCCAGGATCACCCAACTAGTATATTATTATATTACTAGTCCTCCAATTAGTGTATTACTGAGCCAGGACACAAACCCTGAACAGATCTGATGTCCTTCCCACTGAACCATGTTTGCTTCCTTAAAATTAGTTAACAATTACATTTTTAAAAAAACACACATTTAGAGAACATTATATACTATAACACCGTTTCTTTAAAAATCTTAATGTTATATATACAAAAGAAAGTAGAAACACTGTACACTAAATTGTTCACAGTTATACAGTTTTGCAATGTTTTTTACAATGATACTGAATTACTTTTTAATTTAAAAAATTATTGGCCAGGCATGGTGGCTCACGCCTGTAATCCCCAGCACTTTGGGAGGCCAAGGCAGGCGGATCACCTGAGGTCAGGAGCTCAAGACCAGCCTGACCAACATGGTGAAACCCTGTCTCTACCAAAAATACAAAAAAATTAGCCAGGTGTGATCTCAGCTACTCAGGAGGCTGAGGCAGGAGGATCGCTTGAACCCGGAAGGTAGAGGTTGCAGTGAGCCAAGATCACGCCTCTGTACTCCAACATGGGCAACAGAGTGAGATTTTGTCTCAAAAAATAATAATAAAATAAAAATAAAAAAATAAAAAATTGTTAAAAGCAATCAAGGATATCCTAAAGTATGGTAGTATAGGTTTATACTGGTTTAATCTCCCAAAATGACCAGGGTCATTCCATATAGGCAGCTGGTTTTCTGCAGACTGATGCTTCTAAAACCAGTGGTTCCAAATTGACAGATCACTGATGCTTGGGGGAAGCCAATCAATTACTGCAATAGGTCCTTAAATTCACCTGCCTACAGAGCAATACATGCGGACTCAATACATACCACATCTCCTACACTGATGGACAACTATTTTTCAAGTGAATATAGATGCTATTAAAATGAACAAGATCCAAACTCATTTTGAAATAGTACTCACCTCAGAGTACTATTTCTAACCAATGTATTTGGTTAGATTTTCTAAACTAAGGTATACTAAAAATATTACTGTCATCATCCCACGGTAAGTCCACAACTTTTTTTTTCCACATTACAAGACCTTCCTGGATGGGAATTCCAAGCCCGCAGGGGCAGGGTGGCAGTAACACCCCCAGGCTCCCAGTGCCCACAGGGCTCTGGCCACCCTTTGGAGAAGGCCCTTGACTCTCGGGATCCAATTGAGAAAGATCTTATGAACACCTGGGTGTCTCCTTATGGCTGAACCACAGGTAACAGGTTCTTCAAGGCACCAAACCAGGACACACAAGTTAGGCCCTAAACCTCAGTATCTGATGCAGTTTTCAGCAGCTACAGTTTCCAATTAGCCCTCAGCGCAGCTAGTGTGGTGCCGCTATTATGGTGCATTCCCCATCAGCACCCTGACCCCATAAAATGAGGACAAGACAAGTTGATCCTTGAGGTCCCTTCTGGCCCGCACATTCTATGACTTTATCAGGCAAAACTCTCCTGGAATGTGGCAGGATGTGGAAACCAGTACCGAGATCCTGACCTCCTAACTTTCCTTTCTGGCTTTCCCATCATTTGTTTACCAGAGATCTGGGTTTTAGGAAACGAAAGCAGCCTCTTCATTCAAGGTTCAGATCTTCCCCTCATCCAGCCACTGGGACAGGACTTTTAATCCAGGCAAGCACAGGCCGCTCTCATTTCAGTGAACAATGGAGAGTTAGTTAGCTTCTGAGTCATCCAGTGCGCACAATAAAAAAAAAAAAAAATCCTCCATTTTCTGACCTATTGTCCTGAGAAGATTGATCTGGTGCATCCTCATATACGTTTCAGTGTTACTAAAGGACAACGCAGGCTTATTTTTTAAATGGCCCTAAGCATCACTTTATTTGGGATTGGCAAGGGTTCTTGACGGGCAAACTCTAACTCCAAGGAGAGTAACCTGAATCAAGGAGAATAATGCCTGATGGAACTCACTTATCATGGCTAAATCTAGCAGTTTCAAAGAGCAGTCCCCTTAGGACGAAATCCAAAATCTTTAACAAGGCCGCTAAAGCCAGTGCCTCCCTCCCCAGCCGCATCATGCCTCTTCCCCACTGGGCTCCAGCTACAGGGTCTCAGGACTTTCACACCTGCTTTTACCTCGGCCTGATTAACTTCTCATCTTCCGGGTGTCTGTGTAAACAACCCTTCTTCTCAAAGAGGCCTTCCCTCAACGTCCAATCTAAGCTATACCCCCACAGTCTTTTTTTTTGAGACTGAGTTTCACTCTTCTTGCCAGGCTGGAGTGCAGTGGCGCAATCTCAGCTCACTGCAACCTCCACCTCCCGGGTTCAAGCGATTCTCCTGGCTCAGCCCCCTGAGTAGCTGGGATTACAGGCTACGCCACCATGCCCAGCTAATTGTTTACATTTTTAGAAGAGATGCGGTTTTTTCACCATGTTGGCCAGGCTGGTCTCAAACTCCTGACCTCAGGTGATCCACCCGCCTAGGCCTCCCAAGTGCCGAGATTACAGGCATGAGCCACCACTCCCAGTCATCCTTTTAATATACTTGGTTCTTCCTCATGGCACTGGTCACTTTATGTTTCCAAACCTCCTTGGTGGGTTAGTTTGTTTAATGTTGAAAGGCCTACTCAGCAGTAAGGAGCATGAGGACAGGATTTTGTCTGCCTTCCGTGCTGTGATATTGCAAAAATTTTAACAGTGAGAAAATTATGACAGTGCAAGAGATCTGGCCTAAGCAACTCCATCTTGCGTTTAATCTCCAAACTGTCCTTGATTATTCCTGGGCATCAGCAAAGCTAACTTTGGGAGAAATTTTAGTGTATAGTTTAAATGATGGTAGCACTTTCTAAAACTAAACTGTCTTTGAAAAACTAATGAAAGGCCACCAGGTTAGGAGGACGAGAGGGGCCTGAATTCTGCTAATATGTAGGTACAGTTAAATGATTACCAGCCATTATTCCAGAGCTCACAATATTTGTAACTTCCCCAGTTACTCCTGTAAATAACACCCCTATTGTAGAACCTAAGACTGGCCTTTCACGATGTCCTTTCAGGCTTGTGCATTTCTGACTACCAGATGCCCCCCACCAACATGCAAACTCAACACACCATTTTCCATACCCCTGTGATGGCATGCCCAACCAATCAGCATTGACGTTCCCTAGCCCCCTGCCTGCCGAACTCCTAGCCTTCAACTTTCGTGGAGGCTGATTTGAGTAATAATAAAACTCAAGTCTTCCATTTAGTCAGCTCTATGTGTATTAAACTTTCTGCATCACAAATCCTCTGTCTTGATAAATCAGCTCTATCTGGGCAATGGGCAAGAACCCATTGGGCAGTTACAATATCCTCAGCACTCAATAACTGGAACATAGTAGGTGCTCAATAAATATCTGTATAATAAACAACTGGCTCTAAAACACCTAGTGTTGTTAAATATGTAATCAGGCTGCTTCTTTTTATCTTTAAAATGAATTATTTCAAAAACATCAAAAATATTTTTATTTCAAAAATCAAATAATCATTTCCCTCTACATTGCTATCCTGAAGCATGACCACTCACAAAACTCAAATAATGAGATTGGAACTGGAGAGGTTGAGAAGATGAAAAAAAAGTTTCCTTTCACTTTTTTACGCTGAACTGCTGAGAAGTCCAGAATGTCCAGCATTTGGTTCCAACTGTTTTGTGGGAGAGACATTTCTGCTAAGTATATCCCAACAGGTCCTGGACAAGCTAGAACCAGTCTTAGGAGCCCCAAGCCTGAGTAATTGAGGTCTGGTCATCCTATCTTTCAGTCTAATTTCTTTGTTGCTTTTTTTTTAAAGCCAAACTGGTAAGAAGCCAAAGGAAATCTCAGAAAGTCACAAGCAACATCAGATAGGACTTGAAAGAAATTACACATACAGATTAAGTTCACATTCTTTTATGAGATATCTTTTTTGGAGGAAAAAGTGGATTTAAACAAATTATGGGATTTGCCTTTCCAAAGCCCTTTCATATACAATCTCCTATTTGAGATAATAATATGATTACCTCACCATCAACATATTAGATAAACTTTACCATTGAGGAAACTGAGATTCAGAGAAATTGTGAGGGGTTCAAGTTTACACAGCTAAAAGCTAAGTCTGAACTTGAAAGGCTCTCTTATTGCAAATTCCATTCCTTTTTGCTTTAGCACACTGCCACAAGCAGAGGCTCCAAACTCAACTGTCAAAGCCAAAAAAAAAAAAAAAAAAAGTCCAGGAGACTCATCTGCAGTGGCCTTCTACATAGGACCTGGAGTGTCACAAAGTCCTGCTGCTGGCTGAGTGCCTCCCCACCACGGGACAGTCACTCCCCCACCCTGTACTGATCTGGGGCCCAGTAACCCCACCCATTATAAAATTAACAAATCCTAACACAGAGTGACAAAGGTTACGAGACAGAAGGCCTGTGCCTCTAACACTGGATAGTTCCTGTCTTGAATGGTGGATTCCAATCCTTGCCAAACACTATTAATCACAATCATAATCATAACGACAGCCATCAGTTAATGAGTGTTTAGGTACCAAGCATGACAAAGTCTTTAGCAAGGGTTAACTCACCAATATTCACGTGATGCTACCAGACAGGCAATGTTATCTGCATCATTACAGAAGAGGAAATGGAGGAACAGGGGTTAAGCAGTTTGCCTGAGGTTGCACAGCTGGTGAGCGGCAGGCCACAGCAGGCTCCAGAGTCCACCCACTTAACCAGTTAGGCCACATTATCTGTTCTAATTTCCTCCTGACCATCAAGTTCATCAGAACCAGCTCCTAATGGAGTCAGCTTCAATTTCTTAAAAAAAAAAAAAAACTTCTGGGCCAGGCATGGTGGCTCATGACTATAATCCCAGCACTGTGGGAGACCAAGGTAAGTGGCTCGCCTTGAGCTCAGGAGTTCGAGACCAGCCTGGGCGACATGGCAAAACCCTGTCGCTACAAAATACAAAAAAATTTTGAGGGAGTGGTGGCACATGCCGGTAGTCCCAGCTACTCAGGAGGCTGAGGTGGGAGGATGGCTGGTGCCCAGGAGGTAGAGGCTGCAGTGAGCTGAAACTGTGCCACTAAACTCCAGCCTGGGTGATAGAGTGAGACTTTGTCTCAGAAAAAGAAAAAAAAATTGTATACTCACCCCCATTTGTTCAATGAACATGCCATTCATGGCCAGCCAGAGACCATACAATTAGATCACACAACTCTTGCTGCATAAGAATAAATGGGGACAGGAATGGTGGCTCAGGCCTGTAATCCTAGCACTTTTGGGAGGTCAGAGCGCCAGATGGCAGGCGGATCACATGAGCTCAGGAGTTCAAGACCAGCCTGGCCAACATGGTGAAACCCCGTCTCTACTAAAAATACAAAAAGTAGCCAGCTGTGGTGATGCAAACCACCTGTAATCCCAATTACCCAGGGAGTTGAGACAGGAGAATTGCTTGAACCCGGGAGGCGGAGGTTGCAGTGAACCAAGATCGCACCACTGCACTCCAGCCTGGGAGACAGAGTAAGACTGTCTAAAAAAAAAAAGAGCAAATGGGTTTAGGCACAATTTCCACTAATGAACAATCTACCATTTTCTGCTCAATTCATTCTTGTGTCCCTCACTTTTTGTCCCCACCAGCACCCCCAGGTAGATACTGCTTGTTTAGAGGCCAACACGTTCTCTACTCCAAGTTCATAATGCATCTTTAAGACCTGTCCACTGCTGCCAGTCCTGAGCACATAAGAAGGCTTTTGAAGTTTAACTGCACTTCTAACTGGTGTAAATAAAATAGGATGACGATGTAGCTCTCCCACTTTCTTCAACTTACATTTAAATAACTACATACCTAAATGACACTACTATCATACAGAACTGGATGCATACCCATGACAAATAAAAAGATAACTCTCCTCCTCCATGATAATGGCATGTTTCCACTTCATCCATCCCCTGTTCCCTCCTTCTCTCTCTGTTCATTCACTTATCAGACATCCTTATGTACATTCTGAAAGACAGTGTAACTTGTTCATTAAGATGTGGTTTCTGGAGTCAGATGGTCAGGGTTCATGTCTGGCTTGTGAGCTAAGTTCTGCCTGGCTTGTGAGCTAAGTGTCCTTGGGCAGGATATTTTACCTCTGTGTAAACAAGGATGCAGCAGGATGAAAAGAACAGCTTTGACATCAGAAGCCTGTTGCAAGGATTACATGAGGCAATGTAGGCAGAGCCCCCACTGTCAGGGCTCCAGAAATGTAAGCTATTGTTTGTAGATTCCAGGAACCACACAAGGCACTGGAACGCAGTTGTGAAAAGGGTGGTGCCTGCCATCAAGAAGCTCACAATCCCCTGGGGGAGACAAGCATGTACAACAGCTGATGAGTGTGGTGCTAGAACCAACAAGGCAGTAGGAGCCTAAAGGTGGAATCACGGAACACTCCCTGGAGCAGGTGCTGCTTAAAACTGTGTAAAGCCACAAAAGGAAAAAAGCAAAAGGAAAGAGCATGCCAAGTCTCAAGAAAGAAAGAAAGAAATGTAGCAAGTGAGGCCGGGCGCGGTGGCTCAAGCCTGTAATCCCAGCACTTTGGGAGGCCGAAACGGGTGGATCACAGGTCAGGAGATCGAGACCATCCTGGCTAACGCGGTGAAACCCCGTCTCTACTAAGAAATACAAAAAACTAGCCGGGCGAGGTGGCGGGCGCCTGTAGTCCCAGCTACTCGGGAGGCTGAGGCTGGAGAATGGCGTGAACCCGGGAGGCGGAGCTTGCAGAGAGCTGAGATCCGGCTACTGCACTCCAGCCTGGGCTACAGAGCGAGACTCCGTCTCAAAAAAAAAAAAAAAAAAATGTAGCTAGTGAAGGGAGAGGAGGGGGATGAGGCTGGAGATGTAAACACAGACTAGGAGACCAACAAAGAAGTTGAAATATAGCATCTGACACTGACTGCCCAGTTAACTGCCAAGAAACAACCACTGAGCCTTAGCTCTGCTGAGATTAAGCTGACTGCATTTGACAGATACTCTCTAACAGCCACTCAAAGCAGCAAACCCATTCAAGGGATCACCCGTTCGGCCTCTAGGTCAGCCATTCTGTGGCTGGCTTTCCCTAGTGGGTCTTTCAGAAGGCAGTCCTACTTAAAAATCACATGTTCTACTGACAGCTAGATGGGGTTCCTTTAACTCACTGGCTCAAGATTGAAACCTAGAGGCCCATGAAATGGACGCAGCCCGCAGTCTTGTTTTTTTCTTACATTTAAATTACATGCCAATATTCATATATCAGCAAATTTCACTCAAACCCCTAGATTCTCATCTTCTTTTGAAAAATCAGAAAATCTGGCAATTCTGGGCCTAGATTCCCATATGGCAACAATCAGCACCAAATGAGGAGCCTCTGATCCTCTATATGAGACACATGCTCTCCATTTAGCCATAGGCTCTACTATGCTCTACTACCCCAGCCACAGAAACCCAGTACCTGTTAACATTTATCATCATTCTTGCAGCTATTAATTTTCTGACTACCTCACCTACTCAAAACTCACTTATTATGGTATATAAGTTTCTAGACACTTTTTCCCATTCTAATATATACATATGATTATACTTTATACCACCATATAACTACCTTCTTGACTCTTCTAATACAGTATGAGGAAAAAATAATTGAGTAGAGCTTGCTGGGTGAGGCAATTCAAACCTCAACTCTAATGCTTTTCCTCTCCACTGCCTTAAAGGATGCCAGTTTTTAGGGGAAACCATTTTGGAGGTCTGGTCCATCATCGTTTGTTGATTCAACCAACATGCTGAGCTCTGTATGCTACACACTGGGCAGAGTCAGAGTTCACTGTGATTATTCAGGGGAGTAAAACATTGTCCCCGTGCTAAAAACGGTTTGGACTAGGGATTATAAGTTGCCTTCTGTAAAATTACTAAAGCAGAAATGAATGCAGCAAGAAAATATGATTCTAAAACAAGCCAAGCAACATTCTTATTTAATTCTCATAGGCAAAGAAACAGTGTTGGTGGGCAAAGACAAGACAGCAGAGATCCCACTGGGGGCCTACTGGGATTCAGAGATGAGGAAAAATATTATTTACCAGGCAATTTCCTGCTGCAAACAGGCCATATGCTTTAATTTTAGGCAACATAAACCCAATGCCAGCTTTTTTTTTTTTTTTTTTTTGAGACAAAGTCTCGCTCTGTCACCGAGGCTGGAGTGCGGTGGCGTGATCTCGGCTCACCGCAACCTCCGCCTCCCAGATTCAAACAATTCTCTATCTCAGCCTCCCGAGTAGCTGGGATTATAGGCAAGTGCCACCATGCCTGGCTAATTTTTGTATTTTTAGTAGAGACAAAATACAATTTTGTCCAGCCATCTTGGCCAGGCTGGTCTTGAACTCCTGACCTGTGACCCACCTGCCTCAGCCTCCCAAAGTGCTAGGATTACAGGCGTGAGCCACTGCGCCTGGTCCCAGCTTCTTAAAAGTTGCATTTTTTAAAATGTTATTTTACATATATAACATACAGAATTTAACAAAAATGAGTAAGTATGAGCATATTAGTCCTTTTTAGTAAATTTTCTTTTAAAAGAAAACAAATTTTAGGCCAGGCATGGTGGCTCACACCTGTAATCCCAGCTCTTTGGGAGGCCAGGGTGGGTGGATCACTAGAGGTCAGGAGCTCAAGACCAGCCTGGCCAACATGGCAAAACCCCATCTCTACTAAAAATACAAAAAATTAGCCGGGTGGTGGCAGGTGCCTGTAATCCCAGCTACTCATGAGGCTGAGGCAGGAGAATCACTTGAACCTGGGAGGCAGAGGTTACAATGAGCCAAGATCACCCCACTGCACTCTAGCCTGGGCAACAGAGCGAGATTCCATCTCAAAAAAAAAATTTAAAAAAAAAACTCTTAGATTGCCTCCTAGCCCCTTGATACAAATGAGTTTGTGACCACTGGCTCAGTTTAAAAGTTATAGAAAGCAGGATTATATGTAGAAATACTTTATGACTAGGATTACCAAACACCCTGATTTGCCCAAAACAGTAACCTATTTTCCCAGCTTAACTATCAAGACCACCCCATTTCATTCTCAGAAGTACTCCAGCCTGGATGATAAACGGTACTGCTGCCTTTTTGACAGAGGTGGGGGTTTTAACCAAATACTTGTCAAATGGTTTAAATGGTTCTAAGGCAGAGGTTTTTGTTTTATTTTTTTCTTTTTCTTGAGGGAAAAGCCGTGTCTATTCAGAAGGTTTATTTGTGGACAGGTCTACAGGTCAATTTCCTGACTCTTCATGGAACATTGTTAACCTTGCCCCTTGGAGTTGGCATCTAAACCTCATGCCAGAAATCAACCCCGCTCACTAACACTCAGCCAACTGTGATATTTGCAAGGATGAGGCAATGGTTTCCAAACAGGTTGGTCTTCAGATCCCATGGGGGCAGGGATTAAAAATATAGATACAGCTCCACACCCCATCTCAGATCCACCAAAGATAGCCTATACAGTGAAATCCAAGAACCCATATATTTTTAAAGCTTCCCAGAAAATGTTAATGCTCATCAGGTTTGGAAACACCAAGAGAGATGATGACTATCTTTTCCCCTTAAACTCTCTCCCTGAGTGAATGTTAAAGTCAACAGATAGACAAAAAGTAATTAGACCCTAAAATCTGAGCTCCTCCAGAAACGCCTTCAAGGGCAGAACTTATACTCCTATAAAATACATAGAAAGTCCTTGAAAGGAGTATCCATTAGAACACTATTTATCTATCTCTTACCAAAAGAGACTTAAAAAAAAAAAATAGGCCAGGCAGGGGTGGCTCACGCCCGTAATCCTAGCACTTTGGGAGGCCACAGCAGGAAGATTGCCTAAGCCCAGGAACTTGAAACTAGCCTGGGCAACACAGTGGGACCCTGTCTCTAAATAAATTAAAAATTAGCCAGGCATGCAGTCCCAGCTACTCGAGGAGACTGAGGTGGGAGGATCGCTTAAGCTGGGAGGAGGTCGAGACTGCAGTTAGCTATGAGCACCACTACACTCCAGCTAGGGCGACAGAGCAGGACGCTGTCTCAAACAAAAAAATACAGCCCCTGTAATGTTGGTTAACACCCCTGAAAGTGCTATGCAAATGGAGCATTATATAAGTCATTTTGCTTTGTTTTTTTATTAAACAGAGATGGGGGTCTCGCTGTGTTGGCCAGGGTGGTCTTGAACTCCTGGCCTCAAGCAATCCTCACACCTCGGCCTTCCAAAGTGTTAGTTTCACAGGCATGAGCCACTGCGTCCATCCAGTAGAAGTATAATTAACTCCAAACAAGATTCTAAATAACTCGACGTGGGTCCTATTTTCCCTTGGCCAGAAAACTCACAGCTAAATGTAGTGTGCAATTACAGAACCAACTGATTCAAAGTTCCTGGCACTTCTCTCTCTTTCCTCTTCTATGTTCCAATTTTTTGTTAAATCTTATGTGTGTTCTTGTGTTTTAAATATTGTAAATATGTAAGTAAGTGAAAGACAAGCCTAAGACAAGCCTGCAAGTAAGTGAAAGAGACAGCCTAAATAATGATAGTATCAATAATAATAATATACAACTGGGATAGAGAAATGTGAGATTCAAGTTCAATCTCAATGCTACACGCCTTTAAGCATAATCTCCGCTGATTTAATAGTTGTGTTGAGGTATCTGGGTACAAATTTAACAGTTTCTAAACTGGGGATAAAGCAGGACCCAGCCCTGTAGGATGCCATTTAGATGTGGAATTTGAACTCTCTTTAGTCAGAATCTTCAGACTCAGTATGTTTGTAGGCCGAGGCTGTGGCACAGACTTCACAGTCACATTATAGCTGCAGAAGCTGTATGCACTTATACAGGGTGACCTGAAAACATAAGACTGTTTCAAAATGTTCTTGGTTAGTCTATGACCATTTTCTCAGGGAAGTGAGGCAATAAAATAGGGTAGGTGCTTGTAGATAAGTTGTGCCTTAATCCAGCTTCACACTGTGCATGATGCAAAAAGAAGTTATTAGTGCTAAGGGGTGACAGTTCAAAGAGATGTGCTCCTCTCTCAGTCTGAAAGACCAACAACCATTTCTCAGATAGGAATACAATAAAACAGGTAGCCAAATAGAATACCCTGACTAAATTCTTAAGAAGTCATCGAGGCCAGGCGCGGTGGCTCATGCCGGTAATCCCAGCACTTTGGGAGGCTAAGATGGGCGGATCACTTGAAGTCAGGAGTTCAAGGCCTGCTCACCAACATGGTGAAACTCCATCTCTACTAAAAACACAAAAATTAGTCAGGTATGATGGCGCATGCTTGTAATCCCAGCTACTTGGGAGGCTGAGGTGGAAGGATCACTTGAACCCAGGAGATGGAGGTTGCAATGAGCCGAGATCATGCCACTGCACTCCAGCCCAGGCGACAGAGCGAGACTCCATCATGAAGTCATCAAGTTCCTCAAAAGTTTCCAAACAAGCTCCTATGAGCCCTATGTGCTTTTAAATAGCTCCAATAGCTACCACCCATAACCCAAAGCCTAAACACTCACTAAACCTTGAGGGAATTACTCTCTCTGACTCAGTATCTTCATTTGTCAAATGAAATTCATAATACATCAACCTCATCAGGTTGTTGGAAAGGTTAAATGAGACTGCGTTTGTAAAGAGTTCAGAACAATGCCTGGCATGTAATAAACACTCAATATACAGTAGCTACCATTAATATTTGTTTAAGAGTACCACTAGGCTCTCTCTATATATCATATTAATCCTCACCACAACCTTTGAAGACAAGAGCTATTATTCCTACATTGCAAATGAGGACACTGAATTTTCAGGGGTTAACCTGTCCAAGAACATACAAGCTAGTAAATGGACAAGATAAGGTTTGAGCCAGATCTAGCAGATATCAAAAATGTATTTTTCCCTTGACATTAAGATATCTTTAATTCTTGATTTGTTACAGTAAAAATAAGGCAGAAAGCACAAAGCAATGAAGTCCAAATAGTTCACTGCGATATAGTAATTTGGTTTTAGAAATGCTACGTGTATGGAAAAAGTCTGGAAATGTTTGCAGCCAGCTGTTCACTGTGTTTACCTCTGTAAAGTAAGATTGGGAAAGCCTTTTACCTTATGCTTTCTGTAGGTTTATATTGTCCGATCTTTTAAACAATTACACGGGCTTCTATGTAACCTTTACTGAAGGATGACATGTATACAGCACAAATGCTAACTATACAGCTGATTGAATTCTCACATACAGAACACACCCAAGGAAACAGCATGAGATAAAGAAACAGAACATTACCTGAACTGCTAAACCTCCCTGTGCCCGCTTTCTGTCACTGACCTCCTAGCAAAGGTCTGCCATGATCCTGACTGCTAACACTGTAGATTAATTCTGTCTAATTTTATGTAACTGGAATCACACAGTATTCACTCTTTACTCTTAGGTATGGCCTTTTTCTCTCAATGTGTGTGTGTGTGTGTGTGTTGTGTGTGTCTCCTCCGTGTCACTGTGCATAGTTGTAATTTCTTCATTCTTGTTGCTGTGATGTTTTATATTATATTATTACACCCACTACTTATCTATTCTATTGCTGTTAGACATGTGAATCGTTTCAAATTTGGGGCTATTATGAAAAGTGTTGCTTGGAAAATTCTCAAACTTGTCCTTTAGCACTCATGTGGACCCAGTTTCTATTGAGTATTTAACTAGGAGAACTGTTGGGTTATATGGTATGGGTATGTTCAGCTTCAGAAGCATAAGGATTTTTTATATTTTTTTTTAAATAAATGAGTGCAAACTATTTGCTGTATCAACCACATTTAATCTATCTGTATGTATTTTTTTTTTTTTTAAGATGGAGTTTCGCTCTTGTTGCCCAGGCTGGAGTGCAGTGGCATGATTTCGGCTCACTGGAACCTCCACCTCCTGGGTTCAAGCGATTCTCCTGCCTCAGCCTCTTGAGCAGCTGGGACTACAGGTGCCTGCCACCACGCCCAGCTAATTTTTGAATTTTTAGTACAGACGGGGTTTCATCATGTTGGCCAGGCTGGCCTCAAACTCCTGACCTCAGGTGATTCGCTCACCTTGGCCTCCCCAAGTGCTGGGATTACAGGCATAAGCCACCGTGCCTGGCCTCCGTATGCATTTCCAATATCTTTATCCAAACTAGGTCCTATCTATGTTCTTATTGTGTTATTTGATATGAATGGTCATGTCTGTAAAAAGTAGTCCCTGAGTCTTCAGTCAGGAATCTGGCCTCCTACAAGACCACTGTGTTCTTCAGAAAATCATTTTTAGTATTTATGGCATCTACCAAGGAGACAGTGTACTACATATGGGAAAGTACACCACAGAACTCAGCCACGGATGAGCAGCCTGATTTACCCAGGATGAGACTAACAACAGTATCCATAATCACACAGGGTGCTAACAGCCATACAATATTCCTTTTTTGTCTTAGGTTTCATGGGTATATTCGGTTTTGGACTTAGCTTGGCTACCGCAAGGTGGAACTGTTCACTGCCTGGTCATCTTCATCTACCACAAGAACCGTTCCCAAATGCCCTCCTACCCGCCACAAACAGGTCTTTCTCTAGCCAATCCTTCCACTCCTCTGCTCTTCTGTTCTTCACTGTCCAAGTGGGCATGGAACCTCATAACTGGACTATAAATTCTCCCAGGTGGGGCCATGACTTCCAGCTTTTCAGGGGGGAACAGCGAAGGGAGGTGCTGCTTTCTGAGGTGCTCTGAGCTGAGGTTCTAAGGCAACTGGAGAGCTACCGCAGACAACCTCAGGGGCATGAGAGGCTCCAGGGTGTGGAGCCCAGGAGTGTCTCATCCCTCATGTTGAAGCCTGCACCACCCTTAGCACTTTTCAAAGCCGTGTGCTGGATTAACACCGTCAGCAATGAAATCTTGACAGTCATGGCTTATTAGGAGGCAGAACATAGTGGTTAAAGCTGGCCTGGAAGTGAGTCTGCCTGGCTTCACTTCCCAGCTCTGCAATTGTCTGACTTTGTGTTCTGTGTCCCTCTGTCATGGGTTGTGGGGAATACAGAAGATAATGTAAGTGCATGCTTAGCACAGAGCAGGCACTCAAAAAATGTTAGCTGCTATTAATATATTACTATGGCATAGAGATTAAGACTACAGGCTTGGAAGCCGGACTCCCCAGCCGAACTCCAGCTCTACCACTCACTGGTATATGATGCAGGCTGTGTACTTAATGTCTCCACGCCTCAGTTCCCTCATCTGTAAAACGGGGATCTGAATCCTACCTCACAAAATACATGTGAAGATCACTGAATATATTATGGTCTTAGAATGGTGCCTGGCATATTAAAAGTCCTGTATATATTTTAACTATGGTTATTATTGCAAGCAGATCAAATAAATATTTCTCACACAAATCTTTCAAATGTAAATGGATGCTGCTGTGATTAACAGAACACAAATTCATCCGAAACACTCCTGAATTCATAGTGTTTTCTAAATCAACTTATGATTGAAGGTACAACTAATGCCATGAGAGACTAGGACACTCTAACAATAAAAAAAGAGTGGGCTCTTGGTTCATGCCTGTAATCCCAGCACTTTGGGAGACCAAGGTGGCAGGTCACTTGAGGCCAGGAGTTTGAGACCAGCCTGGTCAACATGGCGAAACCCCATCTCTACTAAAAATACAAAACTTAGCCACGCGTGGTGGCCCATGCCTGTGATCCCAGCTACTCAGGAGGCTGAGGCACAAGAATTGCTTGAACCCGGGAGGTGGAGGTTGCAGTGAGCCAAGATCACACCACTGCACTCTAGCCTGGGCGACAGAGCGAGACCCTGTCTCAAAAAAAAAAAAAAAAAAAGTACACTGTCATATTCAAAGGGTATGAAAACCTCTGGGTTTGCTTGCTTGTTTATTATTTTATCTTTACAGGGAATATTATTTTATCTTTATAGGGAACTGAACCCAAGAGAAGACATACGATTTTTCCAGGATCACTCACCGAGGTGCTCAGGACTAGAACTCAGCTTGAGTCCCTGCCTTGGACATTGTACCAGGCCGCCAATTAAAGTCCTGGAAGCTTCCCCCAGGCTTTCCTCTGAGACCTACTGGAAGTAAAATAATCCTTTAAAAGTTAGTTTTCTAACACAACCACTTTTGCTCCAGTCTCTACCCTATCCTTTACAAGGAAGTTGAGTAGTAAGTTGGCCAGTGAGAAATTATGTAAATTCAAACAAACTACCTAACCTGTGGGCACCTGAGCTTTCCTATTTGCAAAAGGCAAAGAATGCTAGCTTTCCTCTCCTCTGTGGAGCAAGAGTAAGGCATGGCCTAAGAATGTGCCAGTCCTATCCTGGTCCCAGCACACAGCAATTCCTTGGTGCTTTTCCCAGTCCTGGTCAGCCTAGGAGAATATGACCCAGATGGTTAGACGACACTGTCCTCTCAGTCATCTGCCTGGCTGCAATACCCTAAAGCCATTGTTCTTCCCTCTTGCCTCCTCAAACAAACCAGCAAGGTTGGCATCAGGAGTCTGGGGAGGGGAGAGTATCTGGTCAGAGGGTGATAACGCAGTACGGGCTCAGGCATTCTCTTTGATTTGTCCTCTTCCCCCTCTCTCCTTAAGTCAACTGTGAGCAGCTGAAGTCGCTAATATTTCCCAGGTATCAACTTCACAGACTAAGGGCATGCAGCACAATGGCCATTAAAACATAATGAGCCTTTTTGGACATTTCTTGCTTTTCATAATTTGACAGACAAACCCTTCTCTTTCTATCTTTAGGACATGATGTAAAATCTGAATCCGGAAATACCACTCTTAAAAATCAGAAATGACCCTCTGGCCACAGTATCCGTTATTAAGCACCCCTTGGGATACTTGAGAAAAGGCATAAGCATTGCATTTGCCACAAAACCGCTCAGTTCTTAGCAAAGGGTTCCCCAGGACTCCAGAGACAAATGAGCAACTCCTCCAACTAAGGGCATCCCTTGATCTTGGCCTCACCCCTTCCTGTCTTTTATCAGTTGCTGGGAGAGAAAAACAGTCAACATAAACTGAGTTGCAATGTTGGCCTGAGTATTTCTCTGAAGGCTTCCATTGAAAGTAACTAGAGGGAGTAAGAAATAGGCGTGGAAAATTTTTTTAATTTAAAAAAAAAAAAACACCTCAAGGAAATGGGCAAGTGTTGATTTGAAGCAGGAGCTAACAGAAAAAAATATTAGAGAACAGTGGCAAATGTGTGGCCGGATCATCAGGGAACACAAGGCAAGAGCACTAAACAAGAGTGTGGGTAAAATAAGAAAGCTAGCCTATGTCCACTTAAAGTTGGAAATCTAGATTGAAATTTTAAGTTGATCACAATACTAGACGAAAACATTAAGGAGCTAAAAAAGCTGTTCACACACACACACACACACGTTCTGTATGAATCTGTTCAGAAATAGGCAAAATTAAGCTATGGTATTTGGGATACCTAATTTAGGTGGTAAAACTATGAAGAAAAGCAAGGATTACCATAGGTCAGGATAGCGTTACATTTACGGAACTTTTGGTGCTGCAATACTCTATTTCTTGACTTGGGTAGTGACTATACAGGTGCTTGCTTTATAATCATTTGCTATGCATTTGTATTTTATGATATTTTTATTCCACAATAAAAAATAAGTTAAAAAATAAAAAAATTTCAAGTACATAAGATTAGCATTCTATTAAGAAGCTTTAGCAGTTTAGCAAAAGACTGGAGCCAATACCAGAATAATTCATGCAAGAGAAAGCAAACATGGTCATTTAAATAAAAGGCCCTCCTCTCCAAGCCTAATTTTATGGTTTGCTTTGGTGTGGAGGTTCAAAGGCTATCATATACAAAATCACACCAGCAAACTGCCCAGGATGATAAATAATGTAGCATACCTACCAATCAGAAAGTGTGTACAGCTCTTTGTCAATGCTCACATTTCCTCACTATCACTATTTATGGAGCACTGTCACATACCTTAACTCACAGCCAGGGGCTGCTGCTATCTACACTGCAGAGATTTTTTTTTTTTTTTTAAGTAGCCTCAGACAGTGGAAGATTCACCCCAGGTACAGCTGAAGCAAGCAGACACTGGACCAGCACCAGATCTCCGATGGCCATCCCAGGGTCCCTTTATAACAATGACTTTCCCATTCCCATGAGGTGAACAGGCTCACAATTTTTCCATGTGTTAATAAGAAGCTGAAGAGAAACAAGTAAATTACTGTCAGCATGAAAAGGTTACCTCTTCTGAGTCACTTTCACTTTTCAATTAAAGCACCTGCCAAGGGCATTATAAAGATTAGCTTCCCTTACTAGACCATGAACACCTTGAGAATGGAGCTGTGCCCTCTCATTTCTGAAGAGTTTGTGTGGTTTCTGGAATATGATACCTGCTCATTAAACACGTGCACATGCCATCGATAAATAATATAAATAATAAATGAATTCATTAATATATTAAGGCAAAAACCGATGAATTCACAGTGTGGTGTTTTCCACCCCATTCCATCATTCATTCATGCATTAAGACTTTTAAAAGCAGCTAAAATGAAAGGCAGTAACTGCCCTTTTAACAGATTGCCAATACATCCTCCACTACTTAAAAAAGGGTTTCATGTCATATATAAATCTCAGAAGTGGAGAGGGCTGACAGGTTAATTATAGACACAAAGAACAGGGACAAATGGACTATGAGGTAAGCGAGTTGAAATGTGCAGAGGCAATGTCCTCCCTAGACAAGCATTTATTAATAAGCCTGCAAGGATTTACCCAGCCCGGCCAGGCACAGGTCTGCACCAAGCTTGGGGGCAATTTGGGGAACGCACAGTTCCTGCGCTTGAGGAATTAGGCTGGTGGCTGGAAAGTCAGTGTGTACCTTTGAGAATAATCAGAGATCTCTGTGGGACGAGGCAAACAGGTGGAAGACAAGGCCCAAAAACTGACCTGCCTACTCTTTTAGGGGGGTGAGATAGTCAGAGAAGATCTCCTCACTGGGCCAGGCCAACCCGGAAAGAAGCATGGGTAGGACTGTGGCTGGCAGACAAGTCAAGAGGAGGACACCAATTCTTCTCCTGCAACTCCCACCAAACTCCTTCAGCTGCTGGAGGCAGGGGCTTGAGTCAAAAGGATCCATAAGGATCATTCCCTTTCTTCTCCACCCTTCCCCCAACCCCAAGCAAAAAGAAGGACGTTTAGAAGGCCTGGGAGACAAGCTGAAGGGCCCAAGAATGGAATGTGCCGCCTACAGGCAAGGAGTGGCCATGGTTGGAGAAAAAGGGGACTTCTTTTTCTCCCTTTCCTCATTCGAGGGACTTATTGAGTCTCTTCTTGGTGCCCAAGCACTGAACGTGACATCTCTCAGTGGGACATCAACCTGTGTTTGGCCAGATTAAATGGCCAAAGCCCAGACCTCTGAACACTGAGTCTGGGTCTCCCTGGGGGTTTCACTTTATCAGGGGGGCAATGGTTCTGGTGGCCCCTGATACAACGTAAGTCCCTCTAAAGATCCGAGGCCCCTCTAAGATTTCAAGCACCACCACCCCACCCCAGGTGGAAACCCCATCCCAGTATCTACTCATGCCCTGAGAAAAAAGGGCTGGTGCGGGGAGGTGAAGGAGATAATCTGGGAATGCTAAGAAGAATGACGGCGGGGCCACGTTCCGCAGAGGGGAGAAGAATGAACAAGAGGGTTTACTTGAGTTTGTTTGTTGTGTTTATTTCCCAAATCCAGCACATTCTTCAAAAGGCATTCAACGGGCGAGCCTCGGCCGTGGATCAAGTCCAAAGAGCGTGTTTCGGTTGTTTTTTTTTAGGTTAACCCCACTTACCCCCCACCCCAGTAAACTTCCCACCCACCCCACCTCACTTTCCAGGTCTTTCCTGCTGCGTTCGGCTGCACTGCGATTTGGGAAGAAGTGCCATCTCCCAGCGCCCCGGTCCCCTCGCTGGTCGACAAAGAACTAACACCCGCCCCGCCGCGCTTCCGGGGCCAAGGAACGAAAACTGCCTTCTTTTTTCTGGCATACACGGAGCGCGCCCGCAGCTGGCCGGCCA
>NW_012099987.1:424413-435060 GCF_000951045.1 Mandrillus leucophaeus
CCGGCCCAGAGTCCCGCCAAGAGAACGCGAGTCAGATGCGGGGCCGGGGCTCTCGGCAGCTCTGCCGGGGACCCCACAGCGCCTCCCTCCCTCCTGTACGCACGGCCGCACCGCGGCTCTCAGGCCCCGGGCGGGTGCTAGGTGAGAGGGAAGCAGGTCCCAACAGCGAGACAAACTCGCGCCTGGTGCTTTGTAAAACGAGAACTTTTGAAGTGCTGTGCCAAATCAGCCCTCTGAAGTCAGCTCCGGCTTCCCATTTGCTTTTTGTAATCGGTAATGATGTTTAAAAGGTGCTTTCGAATGATCTCATTTGATGCTGAGGCAACCCGGGCGTTTAGTCCCATTTTACAGATGAAGTAACTGAGTCTGCTCAGTAGATGAGAAGACTTGCCCGAGGCTACACCACTCCTCAGCATCTGGACCACTGCCAGGTCCCAGTGCTACAGAACCCCATCCTGGAACTTTTATAATGCTAATGAGACCATCACACAGGTTATAACTGAACTTCAAGACCTTCCTAGAAATCTTTCCTCCAGGCTGGATGGAGTTCGTGGTAGGTTCTGACCTCAACAGTTCAAACCTCAAGTTTGGGGCGGGCCAAGGGCTAAGTGCAAAAAAAGAGCTGAGTGCGGAGACCTGGATTCCCAGCCTCCCATCAGCCTCCTAGGCAGGCTCCCTGACGCCCTCCCGGTCGAGTGCATTCTCCATGCCGGACCAGATCATGTCTTATGCTGTCCATGGCGTCCCCACCTCACCACGGGTAAAAACCCAGATCCTTACAATGCCAACAGGGCCACACCTAGAATGGCCCCAACTCCCTCTCTGACCCCAACTCCTCCTGCCCTTTCCTCACCTGCCCGCCACTCTGCCAGGCTGTGCTCCTTGCTCCTGACTCAGGGCCTCGCCTCAGGACCCTGTCTGCAATGCTCTTCTACCAGACATCCCCACCACTCTCTGTGTTCATATGTCATTTTCTAGGGGCTGGACACGTGGCTCAAGCCTGGAATCCCAGCACTTTGGAAGGCTGAGGCAGGAGGATCAGTTGAGCCCAGGAATTCTAGACCAGCCCCAGCAACATGGCAAGACCCTGTCTCTACAAAAAAATTTAAAAATTAAAATTAGCCGGGTTTGGTGGCGCACACCTGTCCCAGCTACTCGTGAGACTGAGGTGGGAGGATGGCTTGAGCCAGAGAGGTCAAGGCTGCAGTGAGCTGTGGTCATGCAACTGTACTCCAGCCTGGGTGACAGAGTGAGACCCTATCTCAAAAAAAAATAAAAATAAAAAAACATGCAAATGTGATTTTCTGAGGTCATCTCTGAGCATCATTTAAGATATCCTCTCTAGAATGCTCTATTACCTTCCCCTGCCTTATTTTTTTCCTTTGTATGTATCACCATCTGGCATACTCTACATTTTGCATATGTATTTGTTCCACCCCACTCTTAAGCATTAATTCCATGAGGACAGGGGTTTTTATCTGTTTAAATCATTGCTGTGCCCCAGTGCCTACAATAGTGCCTGGCACATAGTACTTAATGGATGTAACACATTGGCCATCCTCAGGACCACTCACTCTCTCTGGGCCCAGTTTCTTCGCAGTTTTCTTGGCACCCATTCATCCTGGTACCCAGGCCCCAGCACAGTGCTTGGGTATAGAGCTCATGCTCAATGAGTTTGTTCAGTGCACAGCTCTGTCTCCCTGTGATCCTGGCCTACCTACTGAGGAGCCCTGTATACAGATTTACACATAAAAAGATTATCTTGCTCGTCCAATTGTGTGACAGCACAAATGCCTATGTTTGGGAATAGTTTGTTTGCTTTTAGAAATCAAAGTGGAGGGCCGGGCACAGTGGCTCACACCTGTAATCCCAACACTTTGGGAGGTGGAGGCGGGAGGATCACCTGAGGTCTGGAATTTGAGACCAGCCTAACCAACATAGAGAAACCCCATCTCTACTGAAAATACCAAAAATTAGTTGGGCGTGGTGGCACATGCCTGTAATCCCAGCTGCTCAGTAGGCTGAGGCAGAAGAATCACTTGAACCAGGGAGGTGGAGGTTGTGGTGAGCCTAGATCGTGCCATTACACTACAGCCTGTGCAACAAGAACGAAACTCGGTCTCAAAAAAAAAAAAAAAAGGAAATCAAAGTGGAGCTATATCATTATACATCCCTCAACCTCTTGCATCCTGATATTCTTTCCTGAACCTGAGAAAAAGGAATGGTGTTATAGCCAGTAACCAGCCACCTGCTTTATGAACACCAAAAATACATTCTCTTTGTTCAAGACTCTTTTGATTAGAAAGCATGACTGTGTTTCAAGTCCCTGCAGAATTTGCAGGAATCACCAAATTCTGAATCTGTCCCTAGATGTGTAACCATCTTGAATATTTTCTGTCCTAGAAGGAGAAAAGGGTTGAAAAGCCACAGTTTCTGTGCTTCTGAGGGCAGAGACTGCCTTTCATTCATTCCAAGTGCCCTGCTAGCATGGACCTCAATCATAGTAGGTGTCGATAAGTGTTTATTCCATACAATAGTCTATACAGACATAGTGCGCTAGTGTGTTAGCAAAATGTCTGTGAGACTTGAGTCCTCAGTTGCTTTGTTGTTAAATGTTCTCAGTTGTAGTCTAGCTCTACATAGCAAGAGCTATAAAACAGTCAACCCTTTGACCCAGTCATCCACTTTCTGGGCAACAATTCCAATGACATAATTTTTAAAAAGAAAAATGCTATATGTATACAGATATTTATAGCTGCATTATTTATAATGACAAAAAACTGGAATCAACCAGTAACAGAAAAGTGGCTAAATATGGTATGGCTGTAAGAGGGAAGAGTATGCAGCATGAAAATAACCATGAAAACTATGAAGAGACAGGGAAATGTGTTTTCAAGATATGTAAAAAGAGTGCAACAAAATTATTTGTATCCCATGTTAAAAAAATAAAAGCTTATATACCTATTGAAATTAAGAGAAAGTAGGAAAACTACTGGCAGACAGAATGAGAATTTTTTTTAATAATTGCCTCTAATGATGCAAAATTTTCATAATAAACATCAAAATGGTCCCAGCTCCTTGGATGGAGACTAAATGCTAGTCTTTCTCAGGATAGAGACCTGATCATTTAACTTTTTTTTTTTAGACAGAGTCTCACTCTATTGCCCAGGCTGGAATGCAGTGCAGTGGCACGATCTCTGCTCACTGCAACCTCTGCCGCCCAGGTTCAAGTGATTCTCCTGTCTCAGCCTTCCAAGTAGCTGGGATTACAGGCTCCTGCCACCACGCCTGGCTAATTTTTGTTTTTTTTAGTAGAGATGGGGTTTCACCATGTTGGCTAGGCTGGTCTCAAACTCCTGACCTCAAGTGATCCACCCACCTCGGCCTCTGGAAGTGCTGGAATTACAGGCGTGAGCTACCGCGCCCGGCCTCCATTTATCTTTTTTATCTCCTCTTCTTTCCCCCAGCCAGCTAGCTCTGAACTGGGCACATAGCATATAAACTCAGAAAATACCCAGAAACAGATTGACAGCTCTCACCCCAAAACGTAAACAATCTTCCCTTACTTTAAACACCATTACTTATTTATTCATGCTTTCCAGTTCCCTCAGACCCTCCGCTCCTGCCCAGTGCTAGTTGAATGGCCTTAAGCAACCTCTCTGAACTTCAGTTTGCCTTATTTTTATTATTATAACACATTCCATGAAAGTTTGTTGACCTAAACAGCCTCCATTCAACATCTGGGTGTTCTAGGGCAGGCAGGGAGAATGAGAAGAGGAGGCAAGGCGGGTGGAAAATGCAAGGGTGGGACAGTGGTCTCTCCAGCTCTCAGTCCAGTTTTACAATGTGACGTGGGTGGGAAATGGTTGCTGCCCTGGCTCCGCCAGCCTGGCCTCTGCAGAGCTGGCAACCCCCACACCCAGGGTGCAATTGCCAGGACCTTTTAGAGCCACTGTGTGGAGACTGCTTCCTGGAACAACAGCCCCATTTCTTAAAGGCAGTAAGTCTAAGATTGTGCTCAGCTTTACAGTAAGTCTCGTTGACTTTGCAGAACAAGTCCTGGACTTGCCCAGCTAATTCAAGAGCCCTCTGTGGGGCTAGGCTTCTAGCTGGGACCAAGCGAAAGCGTGTGACTCCGGACTGGGAGGTCCGCTCTTGTCTGTAAGTGAGGCCAGGCTCTGCGCAGCCAACCAAAGAACCGCCGGAAGCTCTGGTTTCACCGCGGCTGAGTGCAGATCGCGCACCGGTTCTCACGTCTCCAAAGTGGTGCAACTGGCTGCCGCGGGCGCCCTGATCAAACAAGCAACTTGCTTCTCTTTGCTGTGAAAAAAACCGAAACTCAGGCTCAGAGCCTCGCAAAACAAAGACATCTTTACCCGCCCGGGGCTATCCTGTGTCACCCCCGGCTCAGGGTCTGCGTGTCTTTGATGGAGCCCCACGCGCAACTCGTCGCGGCGCTGCTCCAGGCAGCTGGCTGCGTGCGAGAGCCGGCGGGCAGAGGCTCTCCCGGCGGCGCTAGCGACTGGACAGGGAATTGAGCTCCCAATCCTTTTCTCCCGCTTTCTGCTCCAGCTCGGGAAATCTTGAAGTGTCCACAGGCAATTGGGTGCCTCTCGGATTCCAGTTGCACAAAGCATGCTCCGTGGGCTTCTGGATATAAAGACCCCTACCTGGGCACAGACCTGGCTGGCGTTCCCTCAGGGCTGGTGAGGTGTGAGCAGATGAACTGCCAGATCTGAGGCCTGCCGAGTGCCTAGTAAACAAAGAACTGAGGGACGAGCCCAGGGACCACAGCTATGTCACCCACCTGCCTCGTGGTTCCCATTCCACCTGGACAGGTGGCACTAGTGTTCTCAAAAGCAGAGAGAAACTTGGGCGATAATGTCTCAAGCATCCTTGAATATCAAAACGAGAAGAAGAAATTCCAAAACAGGGTCATAAATACGGTGGCTCATATTAAATGTTTATATTGAAAAATTAAAACAAAAAGACAATGTAATATGTTAGTATGAATCAATTAGGAGAGGCACGGTGTCTTACACCTGTAATCCCAGCACTTTGGGAAGCCGAGGCAGGAGGATCGCTTGAGCTCTAGAGTTTGAGACCAGCCAGTGCAACATAGCAAGACCCTGTTTCTATAAAAAATACAAAAGTAGCTGGGTGTGGTGGCACATGACCTTCTTTAAATAACATCCTGCCTGATAAACTGTCTCTAGGACCAGGGAATTCAGCCTGCAACAGATCCAGAGAGACTAAGAGACTTCCCTAAAATCACTCAGTAACCAAGGAACAGGGCAAAGGAGGCAGGAAAAGGGCTAGAGAGGCAGGGGAAGAGCTTTTGGATGTGAAGGGCCTTATAACAGGGCAGAAGGTTATTCAGAGGTTCCTGGTACCCCAGGAGACCCTTCAGGTCCACAATTCATGGAGGTCCAAAGAGCTAAATCTTCCTCCTGTGCTAACAGGGATGCCCACAGCCCAAGTGTCAGCATCTAGGAACTAGACTAGATCCTTTCAGGGATGGATTTTTCAGTTTCCTCCATGGAAGAAGTGGAATTTGAAACATACTTTAAAAGTACAAGCAACTATGGAGTCAGAAAGGCCATATGGGCAGCAGGGACAGAATGAACAAGGTAATGGGAAGGGAGTGGGATGGCCTGGTGGAATAACATTATTGATGATAGGCAGGCTGGGAATTTTGCTGGGGAGGGCTCTGAATGTCAGTGATCTGATGTGGATGCGGTGGGAACAGGCAAAGGCTTCCCGTCAGCCCCTCTCATTCCACCCATACACTCTGTCTCTATAACTCCATCCTCCCCCACCAATCCATTTCCTCTCAGGGTTTGCCTGTGCTGCTGGCCTGGTCTGGCCATAGCTGATACTGAAGCTGACTATTTATAGTATTTGAGGACAGATAGAATGGCAGCGCCAGTTTCCATGACACCAGGGCTCCTAGAGGGCGACTTCCTCTCTGCTGGGTCCCCACCCACCTCCTCTAGGTCCACCTTCTCTGCAGTTACCTCCTACACTGCTTCCAGTGTCATTCCTTGGGTAGCATCAGGGCTGCTGCTAGGTGAGAACACAGCAGAAGACCAGCTAGCAGTGACAATGCTGGCTCCAGGTACCACCACCATTTCCCCCTCTCCTCCCGTCTTCACATTAGGGCACATACCAGGCTGGGGCTCAGCCATTACTACTGGGTAATGTGGGCCTGGGGTCCTCTTCTTCTACCCCCAGGCCTGCCCACTTAGCCTCTGCCTTCAACTCCTACCTACTGACCACCTGAAGTTATAAATCCCAGAGGGTAGGAAGAGAAGATACAAATGACAGAGGTCTGGAGATAGAATAGGACAGAAAAACAATAATGGTGGGAAAATCACAATGAAGATGATCTGTTAATACTATCCTAGCCAAATTTAGCTCCTATTTGGAGTCTTCAAAGCATGGTTATAAAAAAAAGAGTTCTTCCATTTGTCAGCTATGAGGATTTGACAAGTCTTTCAGCCTACTAGAGCTGTTTCTTTATTGTCTTTTAGTCAACAACTATTTATTGAATTGGCTATACACTGTTCTATGTATTAGAAAATCAACAGCAAACAACACTAACCAAAATGTCCTCCGTTGTGGAGCTGACATCTTAGTGTAAGGGGACACAATAAAATAAATAAGTAAACTATATGGTATGTTTTGTATATGTATGTTTATGTACGTGTGTATTTATATATGTATGTACATGAATATACATATGTATAGGTACTTGTATTTGCATGGATATGTTTTTCTGCCCCAAAGGCCTAAAAGCAAAAATACTCCAGAGCAATATACACACCCAGTACCCATACCTTGGTTTCTAAATGAAAAGGAACCATGATCCCTCAGAGAAATTCTAGAATAGGTTGCTGTGGCAGGATAGATATAAGATGAGCCTGGAATAGCTTATTATGCATAAAGTAAAAAAGAACTTAAAAAAGTAAAAAGTGATAGGGGCATGTTAAAGGACACAGAAGCCTGCTTCGGGAGCTCCCACTGGCCACATGAGCGGCAATTTGAGCACTAAAATAATAAAGAATTGGCCGGGCGCGGTGGCTCACACCTGTAATCCCAGCACTTTGAGAGGCCAAGGCAGGCAGATCACCTGAGGTCAGGAGTTTGAGACCAGCCTGGCCAACATGGTGAAATCCTGTCTCTACCAAAAATACAAAAATTAACTGGGTGTGGTGGGGCATGCCTGTAATTCCAGCTACTCGAGAAGCTGAGGCAAGAGAATTGCTTGAACCCTGGTTGGCAGAGGTTGCAGTGAGCCGAAATCATGCCACTGCACTCCAGCCTGGGCAACAGAGTGAGACTCCATCTCAAATAATAATAAGAACAACAAGAAGAAGTTATAACCCATTGGAGAAAATAAGAATCCACAAGTCTACACAGATAATAAATCAATGAATGGATGGATGGATGAATGAAAAGCAAGGGTTCTTGATTATAGTGGAACTAATATGCCAACTAATAAATGTAGGGGGAGTGCAGGAGTTTCAAAAACATCATTTTGCAACTGTAATAGTAAAGATTATTTAGGCAAGAATCATCGCTGGATGCAAAATCTAGGGTGAGAGTTTGATGATGAGCCGGATTCTTATATGGTCTTAAATATCTCCCTACAGACTGCTTATTCGATGCAAAGGAAAAAACAACAATGATGTGTCTTAGTCTGTTGGGGCTGCTCTAACAAAAATACCATAGACTCTTTAGCTTATAAACAAAAGAAATGTATTTTTCACAGTTCTGGAGGCTGAGAAGTCCAAGATCAAGGCACTAGGGGATTATCATGTAAGGGTTCCCTTTCTCATAGATAGCATCTTCTTGCTGTGTCCTCAAATGGTGGAAGAGGCAAACGAGCTCCCTTGGGCCTCTTTTACCAGGGCACTAATTCCATTATAAGGATGGAGCTGCCAGGCGCGGTGGCTCACACCTGTAATCCCAGCACTTTCGGAGGCCGAGGCAGGCGGATCACAAGGTCAGGAGTTTGAGACCAACCTGACCAACATGGTGAAACCCCATCTCTACTAAAAATCCAAAAATTAGCCAGGTGTGGTGGTGCACACCTGTAATCCCAGCTCAGGAGGCTGAAGCAGGAGAATCATTTAGACCCGGGAGATGGAGGTTGCAGTGAGCTGAGATTGTGTCACTGCACTCTAGCCTGGGCGACAGAGTGAGACTCCGTCTCAAAAAAAAAAAAAAAAAAAAATGGATGGAGTCTTTACAATCTAATCATCTCCCAAAGGCCCCATTTTGGGGGTTAGATTTCAACATATGAACTTTGAAGGGGGACACAAACATTCTTTCTGTCTTAGTCTGTTTGTACTGCTATAGCACAATACCTGCGACTAGGTAATTTATAAAGAACAGACATTTATTTTCTCACAGTTCTGAAGGCTGAGGAGGAGAAACACTATGTCCTTACATGGCAGAAGGCCAAGAGAACCACACTCTGTGTGAAGCCTGTTTTGTAAAGGCCTTAATCTCATTGATGAAGGAAGGCTCCTCATAACCTAATCACTTCTTAAAGGCCCCATCTCTTAATACTATCACACTGGCCATTAAGTTTCAACACCTGAATTTGGGAGGGGATACATTCAAACCATAGCATGGACTATAGCATGATACATAGCAAATTCCAACAATACCTTACCAAGAGATCAAAATTAACATCCCCAGTGAGGGGCAGAAGAACCTTGTGTAACTCAGATATGATACTCTGATAAGGACACACCTCATACATTACCTTCCAGGAAGGAATGCATAACCTGAATCTAATCATAGGGAAACATCACACAACCCCCTATTAAGAAAACTGAATGTGGGTGGAACTATGTCTTCAAAAAGGCAATGTCCTAAGACAAAGAAAGGCTGTAGCTACGTTTCAGATTAAAGGAGAATAGGCTGGGCATAGTGGCTTAGGCCCGTGATCCCAGCACTTTGGGAGGCCAAGGCAAGCAGATCACTTGAGCCCAGGAGTTCAAGGCCAACCTGACCAACATGGCAAAACCCCATCTCCACTAAAAATACAAAAATTAGCTGAGTGTGGTGGCGCACACCTGTAGTCCCAGCTACTCAGGAGGCTGGGATGGGAGGATCACTTGAGCCTAGGAGGTTGAGGCAGCAATGAGCAGAAATCATGCCAAGGATTGCTTGAGGTCGAGAGTTTGAGACCAGCCTGGCCAACATGGTGAAACCCCGACTCTACTGAAAAAACAAAAATTAGTTGGGCGTGGTAACAGGGGCTGTAATCCTGGCTACTCAGGAAGCTGAGGCAGGAGAATTGCTTGAACCTGTGAGATGGAGATTGCAGTGAGCTGAGATCTCCCAACTGCACTCCAGCCTGGGCGACAGAGTAAGACTCCATCTCAAAACAAAACAAAACAAAAACAAAAACAATAAAACACAATATTGGATCAACTGATGAAATTGGATACAGATGGTGGATTAGATAAAAGTATTGTATCAATGTTAAATTTACTGGTTGATAACTGGACTGTGGTTATGTAAGATAGTATCTCTATCCTTAGGAAATGCACACTGAAGTATTTAGAGATAAAGTGCCACAATATGTATAATTTATTCTCAAATGGTTCAGAAAAATGTTATGTGTATGTGAGTGTATGTGTTGAGGTCAGGACGGGTATAGGGAGTAAAAGAAGCCAATGGTATAAAATGTTAACAAAAGGGGGATCTGGGTAAAGGACATATGGATGCCCTTTGTACTGTCCTTATTCTTGTAATTTTTATGTAGTTTTGAATTTATTCCCAAACAAAATGTTTTTTATTATTTTTTATTTTTTTGAGGCAGAGTCTCACTCTCTCCCATGCTGGAGTGCAGTGGTACAATCTCAGCTTACTGCAACCTCCGCTTCCCAGGTTCAAGGAATTCTCATGCCTCAGCCTCCCAAGTAGCTGGGACCTACAGGTGTACACCACACCGCCTGGCTAATTTTTGTATTTTTAGTAGAGATAAGGTTTTGCCATGTTGGCCAGGCTGGCCTTGAACTCCTGACCTCAAGTGATTCACCTGCCTCATAGACACTGTGCCCAGCCCATTATTTATATACATATATATAATTATGAAAAGAATTATAACCCGCTGGAGAAAATAAAAATGCACAATCCATACAGATAATAATAAATAAATAGGCTAGGAGTGGTGACTCACGCCTGTAATCCCAGCACTTTGGGAGGCCGAAGCAGGTGAATCACAAGGTCAGGAGATCGAGACCGAGACCATCCTGGCTAACGTGATGAAACCCCGTCTCTACTAAAAATACAAAAAATTAGCTGGGCGTGGTGCAACTCTGGAGGCTGAGGCAGGAGGATCACTTGAACCTGTGAGATGGAGGTTGCAGTGAGCCGAGATCATGCCACTGCACTCCAGCCTGGGTGACAGGGCAAGACTCTGTCTCAAAAAATATAAATAAATAAATGGATGGATGCATGAGTGGGTGGATGGACGGTTGGATGGGTGGGAAGCAAGGGTTCTTGCTTACAGTAGAATTATAAATACCAACTGATAAATGTAAGGGAAGTGCAGCAGTCTCAAAAATACCATTTTGCAACCATGATACATTTATATATAATATATATTAAGTATACAATATATAT
>NW_012099987.1:435305-495311 GCF_000951045.1 Mandrillus leucophaeus
TACATATTTATATATTTTATATATATATTTTTGAGACCAAGTCTCTCTCTGTTTCCCAGGCTGGAGTGTAGTGGCACAATCTTGGCTCACTGCAACCTCCGCCTCCCGGGTTCAAGCGATTCTCCTGCTTCAGCCTCCCAAGTAACTGGGATTACAGGCAAGTACTACCACGCCCAGCTAATTTTTGTAATTTTAGTAAAGACAGGGTTTCACCATATTGGTCAGGCTGCTCTCAAACTCCTGACCTCAGGTGATCCACCCGCTTTGGCCTCTTCCAAAGTGCTGGGATTACAGGCATGAGCCACAGCGCTTGGTCAATTTTATATATATATAATATATATAAAACATATACAATATTATATATAATTATTAGAGACAGAGTCTAGCTGTGTCACCCAGGCTGGAGTGCATTGGCACAATCTTGGCTCGCTGCAGCTGCAGCCTCAACCTCCTAGGCTCAAGTGATCCTCCTGCCCCAGGTAGGACTGCAGGTGCATGCCACCATGCCTGGCTCAAATAAAATGTTTTCTAAAACAAACAAACAAACAACTCTGTGTGTGTGTGTATGTATATGTGTGTGTGTATAAAACTATATGCATATATATATATGGTACAATAGATGCTGTTGTGTTCTACAGAAGCAGGGCCAAAAGTAAAACAAATGCCAACAGTAAGAGTAATGAAAGAAGACTTCTCTGGGAAAGTGAATTGAGGAAAGTCTGAACAAGGCGAATGAGCAATCCATGGAGATATCTGGAGGACGAGCAGTCCATGTGCAGGAAATAATACACTCAAAGACAGGAACAAGCCTGGAGCGTTCACCAGCAAGATGGCCAGTGGGGCTGGAGCTGAGGGAGTGAGGGAAAGAGTGGGGAAGATGAAGTCAGAGAAATAACAGAGAGTCTGACTGGACAGCACCTCGTGGACATTTGAGAAGCATCAGGAGTAGGAGGGAAGGTCGTGAGGGCTTTGTGCAGAAGATGAACATGGCCTGACTTATGTTTTCAGCACTCTGATTGCTGTGTTGAAAACGATGGAGGAGGCAAGCCGCAGAAGCAGGGGAGCAGTAACCAGCTGTTGTTATCGTCCAGGCGAGAGCTGATGACTGGCTTGGGCCCGGGGTGGGAGTCGAGGAGTTTGTAGCAGCGCTTAGATTCTGACTACATTTTAAAGCATCTGCTGAGAGATAGGAAGTAAGGTATAGGAGGGATGTTTGAGGATGAGTCATGTTTTTTGGCCTGAACAGCAGCTACAGGATGGAATTGCCATTAACTGAAAAGGGGAAGCAGCAGCTTTTGGGGATATTGCTGAGTTTAGGAATTTAGTTTTGGATATATTTAAGTTTCAGACACCCATGAGATATTTCAGTGGAGATGTAGAGCAGGCAGTTGTATATAGGAGTCTGGATTCCAGGGGAGAGTCCAGGCAAGAGATCAGCATATAGAAGATATTCAGACGCAAGTGTGGATGAGGGCACCAGGAAGTAGGAAAAAAGATGGAGGCCAAGGATGGAGCCTGGGAAATGAGGAGGAACTAACAAAGGACACTGAGAAGGAGCAGGGAGAATCTAGAGAGGGTGCATCTGCAAGCAGGTGAAGAAAGCCTCTGCAGGAGGCAGGAAAGCTCAAGCATCCTAAATGCTGTTGAAAAGTCAAGGAAATTGAGAACTGAAAGTCAAGCATGGGGTTTAATACTGGGAAGGTCATTGAGGGTCCTAAGAGAATGGTTTTGTGAAGGCAAGAGGTCAAAATCCTAAACAGAGTGGTTCAAGAGAGGATGAGAGGACCAGAATTGGAGGTAGCAAGCATCCACAGCTTTTTTGAGGTGTTTTACCTTAAAGGGAACGAGAGAAATGAGGCAGGAGCTGGAGGAGGAGCAGGAACGAGAGAGGTTTTTCCTTAATTGAAAAAGAGGGGTATAGGCCTTCTCAGCAGGGTCATAGAAAGGCTGCTGTAATTGTATACAGGGCCCTTCATTGTTCTTAGGTAAATGGGGCACTATTGTTACTCTCCTTTCTGGTCTGACCCTGCCCTGGGTTGACCTTTCAATGCCCAGTGGATTAAAGCTTAACTTCCTACCTGTCACGTTTCTTTTTGCAGCTCTTCTGGAAAGCTTCTCTCTCTTCCTTGATTCCCCCTTTCCCTGGTCCCATCTGGCCTTTTTCTGCCGTAATTTGCTAAGCACGCCCCCTTTACCACAGCTGCCTTCCTTGACTCCCAATGCCCTGTGTTAAGGACCCCCTCTTCAGTTCTCTGGAAACTTTTCAAAAATACTAAAGTCTGGTTCACCTGCAATTGGACTCCCAAACTGAAGGTGACAAGGGCACCTCTAAATCCACAACCATTTTGTGGGTAGGAAGCATTTTATCATAGAAGATGAGATTTCAGGCAATGGTACGAGTTGAGGTACGGTGTAAGGTGATGATTATTAGAGACAGAGAGGAAGGACAAACCCAAGATAATTTAAAAGGAAGAACCGACAGGTCTTGTCAACAGTCAGATGACAAATATGTACGTGTCGAAATTCTTAAATACAGCATACCCTTTGATCTAGCAATTCCACTCTAGGAATTTATCCGGAAAAAAGTAGCCATTCAAGGTGTCAAGAGTATGGAAAAGGATGTTCATTATAGAATTCTCCATAATTACAAAATACTGAAAACATCCCAAGTATCAATTATAGAGGGTTGCATGTTCATACTACAGAATATCATGTAACCATTACAGTGATGATGCAGACATGAATATATATGGTCAAGAAAGGACTTTTTAATCTAGTAAGTAAAAAAAGCAGTTTATACACATATCACCTATATATATATTTGGTAGAGCACTTTAAAGAGGTTATGTCTCAGCAGTGGTGATTATACAATTTATTTATTTATTTATTAGATGGAGTCTCACTGTCACCCAGGCTAGAGTGCAGTGGCACGATCTCAGCTCACTGCAACCTCTGCCTCCCAGGTTCAAGTGATTCTCCTATCTCAGCTTCCCGAATATCTGGGATTACAGACACGTGCCACCACACCCGGCTCATTTTTGTATTTTTAGTGGAGACGGGGTTTCACCGTGTTGGCCAGGCTGGTCTCAAACTCCTGACCTTAAGCAATCCACCCGCCTTGGCCTCCCAAAGTGCTGTGATTACAGACGTGAGCCCCCGCGCCCGGCTGATTATACAAGTTTTCGGTTTGTTTTACTTCTTAAAGTTTAGCTAACAACTTTGTTTTATTTAATTTAAAAAGTGGAAACAAGTAGTTTGCCGAGGGGTGATATTTGAAACAAAGGGAATAGATAAGATTGCCCAACTAACAGATTACAGAGAAAAACTTGGAAACATTCATATTTAGGGAATGAGAAGAAGGTGAGAAGCCAGGAAAGAACTCAAAGAAACTGAAGGAAAAGGCAGGAAGATCTCACAGAAACCTAAGAAAAAGATACAGCTCCCAAAAAGGGCTTGCTTACAAAACCCTCCCTGGTTGGCTACTTCAAGGCCACTCCCAGTCCTCTCTGCCTTGTCCACTTCCTGGAAGCAATTTCTTCGTAGTTAGGAGTAGCCACATGGTCACTTCTAGCCAATGAGATGCTGGGTGGGTTGTGGGGGGTGTGGACGGGGTGCTTTTGGAAAAGATTTTTCTTCCCTGATGAGGGAAACACGCAAAGAGAAAACCTCTGTCCTGTGTTGTTGCTCCCTGCTTCCAACCTTCAAACGCAATTGTATGAGGATGTGATGCTTGGAGCTGCCATGGTAGCCAGACTGCCATTATGAGAGAAAGGCCAAGGGACATACGAACCCAGAGCCCTGTCTTCTTTTCCACAAGATAATGAGACACATCTGCATCACATAAGCTGGCATTCGTTGGGCCGTATGTTATTGCAGCTGGAGTTATTCTTAATTGATATAGAAAATAAGAGTGCAAGTTTTTGTCCACTTTTAGCTTTGCAGATCTATTAACACCACATATGGGAGCTACAGTGCAGGTGACAAAGAGTTCAGACTGGTGGTCAGGAAATACAGGTTCGAGGCTGGACCACACTTCTGAGAGGTTTGTGAGTGCTGGAGAATAAGATGACATGAAATTGGCAGATTTCTTCTATGGCATTACTGCTGTCTCGGCTCTGGCAGAAGACTGACCGAGGAGGGACATACACCTTTAATGCAACTTTCAGTGTTCAAGCACATAGTAGGTGCTCATCAAATGGTTATCACTATTATTCAATGAGGTAGCTTTTGAAGATGTTATAGTCTTTTGGTAAAGTTTAGGTGATCCAGAGCTATACTGGTCCACAGTCTTGTCCCAGCTCTGTGCCTTGCAGGCAGTAGAGTGTGATCAATGGAAAGGACACTGGCTTTGGAGTCAGACTGAAGCCATGTACTTGCACATATACCCTGGGGCTGAACTCCTTTGAGTCTCAGTTCCCTCACCTGTCAATGGAGATAGGAATACTTTCCTCACCGAGGTGGTATTAAAAGATAATGCATGGAAAGTGCTGGTATACAGTAGGCAATAGAAAGATTGGGGAGCTCCGCTGTGGACATTGCAGGTTGCCTTCCAAATTTCCTTTTCTTCCTCCTTCCTAGAAGAACCTCACTTTGGTCCAGGCATCTTTCCCTCTTAAATGAAAAAACTCAGACTCAGACAGCCTATGTGGCATTTCTGAGGTCTCACAAAGTAGGTAAGCCTAAGAGGTCTTTGAACTCACGTCTTCAGACTGCCAGCCCATTGTTCTTTCCAATACCTCTCCTTTTTTCAAGAATTCGTGCGTTTATCCAAAACAACAAAATACCAGAACTTAGAAGTTCTATTTTTTTTTTTTTTTGAGACGGAATCTCGCTTTGTCGTCCAGGCTAGAGTGCAGTGGCACGATCTCGGCTCACTGCAAGCTCCACTTCCCGGGTTCACGCCATTCTCCTGCCTCTGCCTCCCAAGTAGCTGGGACTACAGGCGCCCGCCACCACACCCGACTAATTTTTTGTATTTTTAGTAGAGACAGGGTTTAACCGTGTTAGCCAGGATGGTCTCGATCTCCTGACCTCATGATCTGCCTGCCTCGGCCTCCCAAAGTGCTAGGATTACAGGCGTGAGCCACTGCGCCCGGCCAGAAGTTCTAAACTGTAGTCCACTCCTCCCCAAGTGTGTGATCCAAGCATGAGACAAAAGCCACAAAGGTTTTTCTTTTTTCTTTTTTTCAGTGGCACAGTCTCGGCTCACTGCAACCTCTGCCTCCAGGTTCAGGCGATTTTCCTGCCTCAGCCTCCCAAGTAGCTGGGATTACAGGCACCCAACCACCATGCCCGGCTAATTTTTGTCTTTTTAGTAGAGACAGGTTTTCACCATGTTGGCCAGGCTGGTCTCGAACTCCTGACCTCGGGTGATCCGCCCACCTTGGCCTCCCAGAGTGCTGCGATTACAGGCATGAGTCACCATGCCTGGCCAAAAGCCACAAAGGATTTTACAACCTTACCTTGGAAGTTGCACTTTTCTGTGACCTTCTACTGGTCACACAAACCAATCCTGATAGAATGGAGAAGGGGACCACACAAGGGCCTGAATACCAGGAGGTTACGGTGACTGGAGGCATCTTTGGACACTGACTACCACAAGTACCTTCACATGATTTGAAAATAGTTTTGACATTATGAATCTCTCAAAAGGGCTTGGAGATTCCAAAGGGACCATGAACCATGCTTTGAGATCATCAATTTACATTATGCTACTATTGAAGATGATTTGATCTCCCTTTTGCAGATTCGTCTGTTTGTCAGATATTACTTGAAAAACAAGTAAACCCTGAGGGTAGAGAGACTCTTAATCTACTCAGTATTTTGCCCCTGACAAGGCCAGAGTGAGGGTCCTGGAAGACCAGTGCAGTTGTCCTCCAGGACAGACTTCATAGCGTCACACGGTCGTTCACAACTTCTCATTATGGATTTTTGCATCTATGGATTTATCTTAAATGTTCTATAATATTTTCAATCTGAACCACTTTGTTGGCTAATTTGTTCCAAAAATTACCTGTATTTAGTGATAAGTTCTTTGATTTGTCCTAAAAGACCTTGGTTAAGTGTTCCTGAGACAGGTGTGGTGGTGTCTGTGTGCTAAGACTTGGAAAAATACTCCCATGTACAACTCATCCAAACATCCTCTGTGACTTCTGAGACATTAACTTGGTTCCCTTCCATTAGAGTCCTGATATTTTTAGCATGAGATACGGTTGTGCTGTGCACCCCTGGTCACATTGGCTGCCTCCTCTGGGATTTCTCCTCCCACTCTATTCTTGTCAAGACCCTGGCTAGCAAAACTTCAGCACATAGCCTGCTTTCAGCTACACTGAAGTTTATACTGGGACAGGACAATAGTGTTCCATTTTCAAAGTGTGTTACAATAACTCTCCAAGTCCAGTGGACAATTGAGTTATCTCTCCGGCTTCCTTTTCCCCTTCTTAGAGCAGACACCCCCTCCCCCGGCCATTCCTCTCCCTCATTCTTTGAGGTTTTGGTTGAGCTGCCAATCCACCCATCTCGGCCTCCCAGAGTGCTGGGATTACAGGTGTGAGTCGCCATGCCCAGACAAAAGCCACAAAGGTTTTTACAACTAAAGTTGCCTCTTTAGTCAAAGTGATTAGTCTAGGGAAGGGTAAATATCCAGACTGGGCCTGCCAGCATCTGGAGTTGTTTTCAGGGAAAGCCAAATAGGAAAGTACTTTTGCCTTGAGAATTTGGAGTCAGAGAGCTGGAAGAAGGAGGCTGGAGCAGCCTGCAACCATGTTTCCCACTGGGGCATTCAGTAGGTGAAAATGTAGCCAAACAAAACGCCAAGAATAAGACAAATACTGATGAGAGTTTGAGTCTCTGGATTAACCCCTGACTGAGGCTAGTTCCAGCGCCTTTTGGTATGTCTCAGTCAATGCAGTAGTGTTAGGTTTTTGTTTTTTTGAGATGGAATGCAGTGGCGCGATCTCAGCTCACTGCAACCTTTGCCTCGTGGGTTCCTGCAATTCTCCTGCCTTAGCCTCCCGAGTAGCTGGGATTACAGGCGCACGCCACCATGGCCGGCTAATTTTAGTATTTTTAGTAGAGATAGGGTTTCACTATATTGGTCAGGCTGGTCTCGAACTCCTGACCTCAGGTGATCCACCCACCTCGGCCTCCCAGTGTTGGGATTACAGGAGTGAGCCACCATGCCCAGCCTAGGCGTCTACCATTTAATCATTGAAAGGGCCTTCCCACAATTGACTCTTTGGGCCATAATTATATTGGGAGAGATCTGCTCTCCGCAGGAGCATGTGTTGAGAGAAAATAACAGAGGGCTGAGAATGCAGTGAAGATCTAGAAAGAGGATGAAGAAGGGGCTGGCCAGCCAAAAGCAGGTGAACCAAGGAGCAGCAACTCATGGAAGCAGACAATGTAGGAGTTTTAACTGGGTGGTGGGAAACACAGTTCCATGGACTTCATGGGAGTATAATTGGAACTTTTGGGAAGGCAATTTGGAAATCTCTTAAGGTTTGAAATGTTCCTGCTCTATGAGCCAATAATTCTACTCAAAGCAGCATTGTTTGTTGTGGTAAAAAGCTGGCAATAACCTCAAATACTTGCATCATCAATAGAGGATGGGTTAAGTAAGTTATGGAAACACATCCAAGTTCTACCAAAGGAAAGTAAAAGTGTATGAGACTACATAAAGCATTTTAGAGACATGTGTGTTTAGTATGTGTAGAGAAGCAAGCTGGGAGGACCATATATTGGAGTGATCTCTGTGAGGAGTGTTATTACGCAGAACTTTCACTTTCTATGTTTGTATGAAACCAGCATAATATGAAAGATTAATTCGTTGTTTCTGCCACTGTAAGAAAATGGTTTCCCTTCTTTCATTGTTGGTAGAACATATTCTGAGTTCTAGGATCTCTGGTCTCAAGGGCTTCTTTATCCGTTTGTTTGATCAACAAAGGATTGAGTGCCACATTAGACTCTCTTCTTGGTACCAGGCATATATTAGCAAAGCAGAGTCACTAACCCCACCAAATTTACAGGATTGCTTGTGAAGACAAATCTCAGATGGTGGTAAGTGTTATGGAGAAACAGAGCAGGAAGAGGGGGATGGAACGCAGTGGGTGGGGACACTAGTTTCCTAAATGTATGTAAAGTAGTCACAGAAAGCCCCATTGAGAAGACAACAGGAAGACCTAAAGGAGGAAGAAAACCATGCAGCTCTTGGGGAAAGGGCCTTCCAGGGGATTGCAAACATGAAGACCCTAAACCTCAAATGTGCTTAATGAGTCTGAGGCCACAAAGAGGGCGGTGTGGCTGGAATGAAGGAGATAATTCAGGGGTCAGGGGGAGGGGAGGAGCAGTATGTCTACGGACTTGCCATTGTACCACATTAGCGAGATGAGAAGCCACTAGAGGGTTTTGGACCAACGTTTAGATGATCACTCTGGTTGCTCTGTCTAGACAAGACTAGAGGGGGCAAGAGCAGAAGCAGGGAAGCCAGTTAGAAAGTTATTGCAATGATCCAGGTGAGAGAAAACGGCTTGGGCTATGATGGTAGAAGTGGTTGGCTTCTAAAAGTAGTTAGGGGGTAAGCTGACGGATTTGTTGGAGACAAGGGTTCATAGGGCCTGTGATTCAGGGCCTAGTGTTAAAGACTGTCAGACCCTTGAAAGAAGAGACTGTTAGGCCCCTCTCCTACACCTGTTTGAGGCCCAGGTACACCGAGTTACTCCAGAGGCAGCATTGCAAACTGGTGCATTTAGTTGGAGGTGGAGGACAGAACCCAGGGAGAAAGGGTAGAGGCGTGAGCTTTCCTATTAGGGGACAGATCCGTGCCTTGTGTACAGCAGACCCCATCCCAGACTAAGATGGCGGTAGTTGTAGCCATGGGATGCCAGGGGAGACTGCATGCCTAGTGCCTTAACACATTTGGTTTGGAGGAGAAAAAGGACAGATTGCATTTTCGCCCACCCATACCAAGAGAGGACTCACAGCCAGATTAATTTTATTTAGAAAAACAAAGTGCTATGTCATTTCCCATACCCATGTTTTATACAGCAAATCTAGACCCGTTATACATATTTTATAATGTTTTACTTTTGTTTTTAAAGACATTTGTGCATTACTTTTGTTATCAGAACAAATACAAACATATTTTAGAAATAATGGCAAAATGGTCAACAGTAATCAATCAATTCAGAGGGTCAGGAGTTTGGTTATTCAGAAAAAAGTAAGGTAAGAAGTGGTGTCTTCAAGGAGGTGGCAGAAGGCAGATGGTAAATGATTAAGAATGGAAAGGACGGTATGAGAAATTGAAGCAGTGAATTTAAGCCTCATTTGAGAAGCTTGACAAAGGAAGGAAAGAAACAATGAATGACCAGAACAAACATATGCCACGCAATTCTGAATAAAGTTTATTAAATAATATGTACAGCAAATGTAGTAATTCAACACATCTATTTATCAAATCAATCCACTGCAATGAAGAAAAATAAACGAACAGAAAAATCTATGTCTGCATAGGACATGCTCTCAGTGTGTAATTTAAATGGCAATACTTTAAATTAATTGGTTATATATGTCAGTTATTTTTCTTTCAGAATATAATCTTTTTTGTAGTAACCTATTCTAGCAATAGGACTTAATATGACTGCAGATAAATAGGACTGCAAAAACCAAAAAACCAAAATAATGAAATTAAAAAGGAAAAAAACTATAACTGAGATCATAGTTACCTTCCCTCCCCAATAGAATAATTATCGTAAATTTTAACACTTTACAATGGCTATTTTTGTGCTAAAAATCTGTAGGTGAGTTATTTGGAATTCCTTCATTTAAATAAAAATGCAAAAAACTTCATGACTTCCTTACTTTACCCCCTTCCATTCAAATTTTTAAAATTATTTTTCTATACAAGGTAGGTACATGGGCTATACAAAGTTAAATATACATATTTACAGTCCCACTTCCTAAGCACATGATGTTTTTTTTTTTCTTTTACTGATCCCAGAGAGACTGCAAAAGATAAGGAGTTTGGGGCTTGCCTTTACCCGGAAGCATGGCTAATATATCAAAATGTGTTGCAAGGCATGCCGCCAGTTAGTAGCACTTGCTATTAATAAACCTGTATAAACATTTCAGCATAAAAATAGGTACTTTATATTACTAAATGTCTGAAGACAAAAGAGCAATTGGAAACCTCTGTTCCTTGTTTCATCATACATAGGAAGGCGACGTGATGCAAATTTTAACACATGATTTCATTAAAGACGGGCAAATTGGTGAGGCATACCTGAATTTCTGGAGATATACAAATGCGTGAGGCTGGCATCATATGCAAATGTGGCTTTACAAATTGGTTTTATTTTCTAGCTGTATTTAAAGAGGTGTTCAAAATTACCTACTTAATCAAGAAGCACCCCTCAAAAAACTATTAGATAAGATAGTGTTATTAATCGTTTGCATCTAAAGACCAGGAAATACATTAGCCAATACATTCCAAAATCGGTGAAATGCTGCCGTGCAAATTGCACGTGCATATGCATTTTTACTATATTCCCTCAGAGACAGTAAAAAAAAAAAAAAAAAAACAACAACAACAACAACAACAACAACAAACCAGTGCTCTTAGATGGTGGAGCAGACCTTCCAAAGCAATACGTCTTACTCTTACTGGGTCTTAAGGAAAATCAGGACGTCTCCTTCTACCCAGAAAGCTCACCCCCTCCAGGGCCATAGCCTTTTCCCTTGGGATTAAGGCCCTGCTCTGTCATACTTAAAAACAAATGTCTGTGGGAAGAGGTAACTCATTCCTATTATCAATCACTTACACTTCAGTGTGAATGAATTAGTGGCAGTTTCTTTCCTGAGAACAGGATTTGAAAGAACAATAGGGAGAAAGTGAGGGTACTGCGGCTGTCTGGTGGAGGGTGGGAAGCTGGTGGGATCCTAAGATGGGTATTTGTGACAGCAGCTGAGCCACAGGCATTGAAAACAAATTTTGCCTACCTGTAAGGACTCTAGACTTTGGGACAATGGTCCTGGGGTAATTCTGAGCTATATGCAGACAGCCAGGGCTTCCTGTATACAACCCTACCGCCTATAATTGTTACTCCTATTTGTGAGCTTGGATGTGTATCTGTGGGGGAAGATGACAGTTTGGAGACTCTGGAAAATATTCCAGGTATTTCCAGCTATGAACTACCCTCAGACAAAGGTTCTTCCAGCACCCTAGTTGTTTAAAAGTGAGCTAATGGAGATGGGAAATATGACAATGCTTTCTAGGATTCCTCCAGGGAAAATTCATCTCTTCCTCCCTCACGCCCTTCTCAGCACTTATCACAGTCTCTCTTGATTAAGTTCATTTTCCTGTGTCTGCCTCCCCAATCACCTCGAGTTCCTGGTGGGCAGGGAATGGGTCATTTCTGCATTTGTCTCACTCGGGGGTCTAAGAGAGGCCGATAAACGTCCTTGAGTTGGACAGAGCTGTGACCACGCACCCCAGGTGTCACAGGAGCCTCTCTCTTCTGATCTGGCCCCCACAAAGAACAGACGTCCTGGTTGCTGCTGGTAGTGGCAGAATTGCTGCTTCAGTCTGAAGAGAAGCTTTGCCAGGGTGTACTCAGATTCACAACCCTGGTTACTACATTTTGTGTGATCCTTGAACTCCTACAGGGAGTAGATCTGGAGCCACAGCAAACCCTGGGCATGTCTTGCTTTTGGTTGTCCCCCCAGCAGCCAGCGTATATTGCTGTATGTTAAATGAATGAATGAACATCATTTTTGGTTTTCTATGAGAATAGGCCTCCCAATTCCAAACTGTCCCAGGCAAACACAAGCCAGAAAAGAAAGGTTAGCAACAGTGCTCTGAAAAATGCAGCTGCGCTGTCCTGAAGGTAACCATTTCTAAAAGCCAAGGATACGGGAAAAGAATGAACCACAAGTGGCCTCCAGAGCCACAGGGCTTCCTGACTTCATCACTCAGAAAACAGACATAACCTATCTGCTTGGCCATCTGCTCCCCAGTTCTCATGGGCAAACCTTGTGTGCTTTTCTGTCTGAACACCAGGGCAGTCAACGGCACTGCTACACAGCAGGCTGAATGCAGTGGGTGCCTAAGTTTTGCCTCCGTTTCCCCATCCACACCTCAGCAGGTTGAGTGAGGGATTTGGTCTTGGGGCAGTTTGGGGGACTCCACCTTTGTCTAGGGGACAGTATTGGCAGCCCAGACTGACCTCCAGCAGTTAGAGGATCAGCTGGCTCCAGGGGAGCTGGGAAATGTAGGCTGGGGGTCTTGGTGCATCCTTGGGCTTGAAGCCTTCAGGATCAATGATTCCTTTGAGATGGAAGCTCTCTAAGGCTGGGGCAGGAGGAGGCATTTCTGGCTAACTCTGATCCCAGACTATGCTTCAGGTCAGATTACCCAAGAGGTGGAGGGGAGGGGAAAGGCTGGAGTGGCTCCCAGAAGCGGCTAAATAAATACAATTTGTCTCAATTCTTCTTGTTCAGCACACTAGTTCAGCCCTGTCTAATACACAGTAACCTTAGACAGGCTTGGGTTTTAAACACAACACTTCTCTGTCCCTGTCTTTTGCTTCTTACTTTATCCACTGTATTAATTTTCCTACTGACTCAACTAAAAAGATCGGTTCATGAATGATGCTTCATCCTCCAATAAAAATAATCTCCATGGTTTTCAGTCTTCTTATAGATACAAAGGTTTTACATAGTTGCCTGGAAAAGTACCAAACTGCCTTGTCCTTCTTGAAGTACCTATAAAAAAGCACACACATACGAAACGTGAGAAGACCCACTCACTTGAGTTGAGACAGCACGCTGCAGGGATGTCTGCTCAAACGCCCCTTGTCAACAGTCCTGCAGCTTAGAGAACACCATATGGTTTCCAAAGTCCTTTCCCCTATCTTGTCTCACTTAGGCTGCCAAATAATGCTGGGTGGTAAGCAATGTAGGCATTTCTAGTACTCTTGTTTTTCAGAAGAAGGAACCCAGGTTCAGAGGGTGGAAGTAACATGTCTGAGGTCCCACCGCTTAGTAAGTATCAGAGGCAGAATCTGAACCGAGGTCTTCTGACTCCCAGTCCATTGCTCTTTCCAACACTTCTGCTTTGTGGAGGAATTCACACATTTATCTGACACAAGAAGATACCTGGGATTTAGATTTTCTAAACCATGCAGTTTCTGAAAGCCCACTGACTATGGCCACCCACCAAAAGGAAATTCCTATCAAGCTTGTGCCTAAGCCCCCAGTTGAGTCCCTATCTTTGGTACTAACCTTGTTACGGCTCCTGCTAAGCCAGGAGCACTGAGCCATCTGGGAACAAAGCCCTTCCTGGGCTGCTCCACAGGCAGCACTGCTGATCCTTAATCTAGTTCCTTCCCTTGGGATTCTCTCTCTAAAGCAGGAGTGGCAGATATATGTTGTGTCATCATTATCCTCTCTTTAGCAGATATCCCAATTTGATAATTGCACCCTTATCACAATTGGCTTAGATTTGGCTTCGGAATCCTGTTGCACACAACATCTCAAGCAGCCACTACTAGTGGGTTGGAATTAGTACCCAAAGTGAAACTTCTAAGCTAAAAAAAATATATTAAAGCTTAGGACACCTAAAACATCTAGTTGAACTCCTACGGAGAATGGCTAAGAAGGCTAGAGAACTGAGATGGTAATGTCCAGAGATAATAAGAAACTTGCCTAGGGCCACATAGCTAGTTAGCATCTTTCCTTATGGATGAGAAAAATGAGTTCTGCTAGGCTACTTTATTTGTAGTTTGAAAACGCTACTTTTCGAAGTGACCAAGGAGGCTGGGCAGGGTGGCTCACGCCTGCAATTCCAGCACTTTGGGAGGCTGAGGCAGGCAGATCACTTGAGGTCAGAAGTTTGAGACCAGCCTGGCCAAGATGGTAAAACCCCATCTCCATTAAAAATATAAAAATTAGCTAGGCGTGGTGATGCTGACCTGTAGTCCCAGCTACTTGGGAGGCTGACCCAGGAGAATTGCTTGAACCTGGGAGGCAGAGCCTGCAGTGAGCCAAGTTCATGCCACTGTACTTGAGCCTGGGTGACAAACCAAGACTCTATCTCAAAAAAAGAAAAAAAAAAAAAAAGAGTGAAGAGTTCAAGGATGCAAGGAAGATACTCATCCCAAAATACTTCCTTTACCCAGCTGCCTGGCAGGCCTTTGTTAGAGAACTGGTGCTCCTTCCCACACCTAAGTTCTCATTAAAAAAACATACTGCTGAACGAGTTTAACAGCTAGTGCGTACTAGCGCTGCACTCTCTAAAATGATAGCCATGTGTGACTACTGAGCACTTGAAATGCAGCTAGTCTGAAACGAGCGGCGCTGTTAACTATAAAATACACATTGGGTTTCAAAGACTTAGTATGAAAAGATGTCTGTAAAATAACTCACTAACAATTTTTAATATTGATTACATGTTCAGATGATAGCATTTTGAATGCACTGGGTTTACAAAATACATTAGAATTAATTTCACTGGTTTCTTTTTACTCTTTTCCATGTGGCTCCTAGAACATTTTAAATTTCATACACAGCTTACACTGTGTTTCTATTGGATTGTGCTGCCCTGGAGTGGTCATTGACTTCTCAGACCTGATTTCTTTTTTTTTTTTTTGAGACGGAGTCTCGCTTTGCCACCCAGGCTGGAGTGCAGCCGCGCGATCTTGGCTCACTGCAAGCTCCGCCTCCCAGGTTCACGCCATTCTCCTGCCTCAGCCTCCCAGTAGCTGGGACAAAGGTGCCCGCCACCACGCCCGGCTAATTTTTTGTATTTTTAATAGAGACGGGGTTTCACCGTGTTAGCCAGGATGGTCTCAATCTCCTGACCTCGTGATCCACCCGCCTCGGCCTCCCAAAGTGCTGGGATTACAGGCGTGAGCCCCCGCGCCCGGCCTCAGACCTGATTTCTAATGAACAGACGACTCAAGGTAGTGAGGGCTGTGGGCTTCTGTGGACCTTGGGAGGATGGGGTAGTTCTCTAAGAGGCTGGTGAGCACAAAGTAAATCTTTCTGACTTCTCATTCATGTTGAGGTCTTGCTGTCCTCACCACCCCAGTCCTGATATTACTTTGCTTTAACAAAGCTTTGCCAGAAAAATCAGGGAAGGGCTGGTCTTTGGAAAGAAGATGAAGGTAAAGTCACTTCTATGGGGAGAAACTGAGGCAAAGAGTGGGTCAATATCTCCCAACATTATATGCATGCCTGAGCAGAAAGAACACAGATTTCAGGAGAGATGGGTGGCCTGAGTTCAAATCCTGACCCCACTATTTGCTACCTTGGTGATCTTCTTGTTCGGGCCTCAGTTTTTGAATCTGATAAATGAGGATAATTCTTATCTTACTGGGCTGTTTGTTGAGAGAACGTCAATAAAAGCATAACAAACACAGTGTCTGGTTTGTAACAGAATCTCAATAAGTTTGATCTCTCTCCTTCTTATACAGGCAAATCCTTTAATTAAGCAGGCTGCTTTGATTAATACTACTGAAAGCCTGGAGGAAACAAGGTCTTTAGAATGTCTACACATATGCCTGAGTTTCATGGTGGAGACACAGGGTCAGTCAAAAATTTTCTTGTGTTATTTCACAAGGGTTTTAAAGATAAAATTTCCAGATGCAAAATAGACACATGCACAATATAAATGTAAGTGGAAACTAGGGCCAGGCGCAGTGGCTTACGCCTGTAATCCCAACACTTTGGGAGGTCGAGGCGGGTGGATCACCTGAGATCAGGAGTTCAAGACCAGCCTGACCAACAAGGTGAAACCCCATCTCTACCAAAAATACAAAAATTAGCCAAGCGTGGTAGCAGGTGCCTGTAGTCCCAGCTATTTGGGAGACTGAGACAGGAGAATTGCTTGAACCTGGGAGGCAGAGGTTGCAGTGAGCCAAGATCACGCCACTGCACTCCAGCCTGGGCGACAGAGCGAGATTCTGTCTCAATAAATAAATAAATAAAAATAAAAAAATAAAAAATAAATGGAAACCCAATTAATAAATTTGACTACTGCTCTTCTGTGCAGATTTGGTTTCAGGTTCAACATAAGCAACATCCACATCATCCTAATAGCAACACAGACTGGTGGCCCAGAATTCCCAAGGTTGTAAAAAGCTCAGAAGGCTCTTCTTTCTGTGCAGAGAAGATTGCTTTGCTTTTTGCATGGCTCTTCGCCCCCTGTTATTCCCTCAATACACAACTAGTAAGAAAAGCATGATGAGATTCTTACCAACAAACCATCCATCGTCACATTTTTCCATGACATCAACGATATCTCCATCGCGGAGTTCCAACTCATCATCATTCTGTGGTATATAGCTATATAATGCTTGATAGCTAAATCTATACATGAAAAAAATGAATAGTAAGTGACTCAAATGTTGACAGGATTAAATAATGAATTTTTAAACTCCATTTCAAGTTCAATCAACATTTCAGTAGTGTTTCCTACTTATCAGTAGGGATAAAAGCATTTTATTGACTATTTCCCTAATAACTTAGCATTTGCAGAGATGCATTCCACATATAAGTTAATTAAGGCTGATGGATGGAGAACTTCTGACAAGCAAGCCATGATCAGTCCTCTTAGCTTCATTTGGTCACCACAGCCAAGCCTTTTTATCTAGAGCACCTCCCACTCTACCCCGACCTCTGCATTTTTTTTTTTTTTTTTTTTTTCTGGCTCTGTCTCCCAGGCTGGAGTGCAGTGGGCGATCTCGGCTCACTGCAAGCTCCGCCTCCCAGGTTCACGCCATTCTCCTGCCTCAGCCTCCTGAGTAGCTAGGACTACAGGCGCCCGCCACCTCGCCTGGCTAACTTTTTGTATTTTTAGTAGAGACGGGGTTTCACCATGTTAGCCAAAATGGTCTTGATCTCCTGACCTCGTGATCCGCCCGCCTCGGCCTCCCAAAGTGCTGGGATTACAGGCGTGAGCCACCACGCCCGGCCAACCTCTGCCTTTAAAGCAGTGGTCCCCAACCTTTTAGGCACCAGGGACTGGTTTCGCGGGAGACAATTTTTCGACAGACGGGGTGAGGTCTGGGGGATGGTTTGGGGATGAAACTATCGGGACATTAGTTAGATTCTCATAAGGAGGGCGTAACCTGGATCCCTCATATGTGCAGTTCACAATAGGGTTCGTGCTCCTGTGAGAATCTAATGCACTGCTGATCTGACAGGAGGCAGAGCTCAGGTGCTAATGCCTGGGGATTGGGGACCCCTGCTTTAAAGTAAACCAAACCTTTTCCTTAACATAGGATAATCTATGTAGATTATGAAGCACAATCAGAAGTTATTTGGGCCCAGAGACATTATATTCTGGTCATACAAATGGAGAACATAAAACATTTGTTTTTTTAAAAAAGTGTGTGTGTATAATAGCCATATATAATACATATAATAGCTATATATATGCTATTAAAAGTACATTCCAATTGCTTCACTGTTTAGCAAAACCATCTTGAGTTTCTTTACATGCCTGAACACATTTCATTCACTGCTTTTAAATGTGGATGTCATTTTTCTGAAACCCTTGAAAGCTTTTTTTCTTTCTTCTATCCCAGTGAGCATTGAGGGCAAGATTTTTATTTACTTGCTAGTTGGCCTAAGGCATTGGGTCTATGCTGTTTTGTCTGTTCTAACAGCCACTGCAGACAGCTGAACTGCTTGTGGTGAAATCTGATCCTTGCTTTGGCATCAAGGAAAAGCTTTGTTTTTATTTATTTCTTCAACAAATACATAAGAGGCACCTACTATGCACCAACTTCACAACTCTGTTTATTATTTTGAGACACAACAGTAGCAGGCAAAACTGTAAATGGGCCAATCATCTACCATTTCCAGTAGATGTCAATGAATTCCAGTGTGCGAGCAAGAAAGACTAGAAACAAGCAAGTGGAGTCAGTTCCCAGGAACGAGAGGTTCATTCTTCTCTGCTAAAACCAAAGGGACAACTTTACTTTCCATATTTATCCAAACGTATTGATAATTTGGTGGATGGATCTGGTTGCCAGAAGGAAGGTCTCAAATGAGGAATTAAGAGATGAAGATCAATTTCCAATTGGTAAATACTTTTTTTTTTTTTTTTTCATGTTTCTGTATTTGCCTGCTGTCTCCTACTCAATTTGGAGTCCCCTACTGGCCTCCCAAAACATGCTCTTGCCAGTTTCTTAGAATGCCTGGGCCCTTTAACTCCCACCATGGCTGCTTTGCCAGCCTCAGCCCTGGGAAATAACTCCAATATCTGCTTCTCTGTTTTCACTCCCAGACAGTGGAGACTGGCTGGACAACGTCCCACACTCTTGTTGCTTGGGTCCCCCAGTCAGTTCTAATTTGGGATGAACCTCATACTCCTCAGAACATTGTCCCATGGGGTCCTTCCCCCAGCTCTCCTGCCAATCCTGGTGTCCCCAGCTCAGCCAAGAGCTCTCACTCTACCCCCACTTCTGGAGTTGGAAGCTTGCTGTGCGCAGCACCTTAATCCTCCTCCCCTCCAGATTTAAGTCTCTGTGCCTCCACTCACCTTCCTGCCTCTGCTCCCACACATGAGGAAAGAAAGGTCCCTTCTCCAAGCCATGTTGAACCCCCTTCCTGGGCTCTTCCTTCACTTACTTCTTTTTTTTTCCTTTTTGTTTTAGACAGAGTCTTGATCTATCTCTAGGCTGGAGTGCAATGGTGCAATCTCAGCTCACTGCAACCTCTGCCTCCCGAGTTCAAGCGATTCTCCTGCCTCAGCCTCCGGAGTAGCTGGGACTACAGGCGCGCACCACTACGCCCAGCTAATTTTTGTATTTTTAGTAGAGACAGGGTTTCACCATGTTGGCCAGGACAGTCTCGATCTCTTGTCCTCGTGATCCACCCACCTTGTCCTCCCAAAGTGCTGGGATTACAGCTGTGAGCACCTGGCCTCACTTAGATCTTATTTGCGTTAATTGACATTTTACTCTGGTACAAATGTGCTTGTCTCTGCACCCTAAAAACACCTCCCCTGCCTCTGCTATTTCCTTGATCTATAGCCCCCCGCCTTCCACTCACCATCGACCCTTCCTAACACAGCACCTGCTGCCACCCCTACTAACACCAACCCTGCCATATCAGAGGTCACCAGGGATTTTTCCAGTTGCCATGGAAAATGCCTGGTAGAAATTTCTCATTTCCCACTCTTGGCCTCTCTGGGCAGGTGACACTGCTGACCAGATGCTGCAGCTGTTCTGTGAAAGCGAACGTCTTTAGACCCTCACTGGCACCTCCTGTTGTCCCTTCTCTGTCTCTGTGGCTGGCTAGGCTTCTTTACCTCTATCTCTGTTGGTAATCATACTCACTTCGACGGTTACAAAATGCCCACTGTGTCCTGGCTCAGGCCCTCATGGCTTCTTAGCTGGATTGATGTCTTCTAACAAACATCTTTGTCCCTGGTCTATGAAATCTACCCTCCACTCTGTTGCCAGAGTTATCTCCCTAAAACAAAATATGATCAATATGTTCCTTACTTCAAAAACCTTCAGTGGCTCCCTAGTACCAACAGAATAAAATCCAAACTTACTTCAACTGCATTCTGGAATCTACCATCTGGTCCCATCCCACCTCTGGGCTTCATCTCTATCTCTTCCATGAAGCATATGCTGCAGCTACACAGGCCCTTTCAAGTTCTCCAAATACACCCACTCTATGCCCTTGCACATGTGGTCCTCACCTCTGGGAAGATATTTTCCTCCCTCTTCTAGCTCTCAGAAACCAATTTGTCTTTCAGTGCTTGGTCCAAATCTCTCTTTCTCTGTGCACAGAGTTTTCTCCTATGTGCTTAAAACATAGGAGGTATCCAATAATTTTTTATGAATGAATGAATGAAGCAACCCTTTCATTCATGGCTGGTCAGAATTAACCATTTCTTCCTCTAACTTCCTGCTACACTAGCACTGAAATCAGTCAGCACAGCTCTCATTTGCCATTCTACAGCAGTTAATCTTTACCTGTCTCTCTCTCCCAGCAGTCTATGATGGCCTTTATTTACCTGCCACCTGTTTTCACCTCGGCTGATGCGGAACATGTCCTTCACTAGAAACCCTTAGGAGAGAACCTGGGAGTAATTCACTCATTTCTGGAAACAACTGCCCCATATTCAGCCAGTGACCTGCTTTCTAAGACCAACAGTTCTCTGGGAACATGAGAACTGAAGTTCACCAGGAGTACTTACAAATCTTGTGAGGTTTGACTCCTGTCGGGGGTGACTCTTCGCTGCTGGGCTTGAGGTTGCTGAGAAATGATTAAAGATGATTTATTGTCAGAAGGGGATACCTTGTGATGAAAGTCAAGGGGATGAGAAACAGTGCTGCAGTAATGAACAGATTTTTCGGCAATGTTTATGATCTCATTGCAAACCGCTTCCTGTGAGGTGGCCCCAAGATATCCAGAAACCCCAATAAAACAGTCAACATGGGGACAAAAAAAAAGAAAGAGAGGAAGAGATGTAACATTCCAGACGAAGCACATAAGTCCAGGGAGAAAACAGAGTTGAAGATCCAGGTTAAAAAATAGATATTCCAGTAGTGGAGTGCAGGAGGGATCCAGGCGTAAGCATGGAAAAACAGGTAAGATACAGAAGAATTTGGAATTTAGTAAGAATATTAAAAAATAAAAATAAAAGGAAGCAGCATAAAAGCCTGTAATTAGTGAGTAACTGTTACAAATGGAATACTTTAGGGTAGAAATGCAAGTATGTATCCCCGATCATGCACTAATACATTAATGTAATCCCACATATAGGCAAAGTAGAAATATTGTCTATAAATTCCGCTGCTCTTTACCAGGGGCTGGGGGTAAGGGAGTGGCCTAACATCTCGTTCTACTATAATAGCCACAGAATTCTTGTAAATAATGTTTCTGTGGGTTAACCAGGCATCATTCTAGTCTAGATTCCAAAAGCAGGATCAGTAAAAATTCTCTTTGGAAAGGCTGCAGTCTTATTCAACAGGCATCTTACCACATAGCTCTTTTCAGATTCTGTGAGATCAGGTCCTGCTCTCAATGAATGATGAGAAAGCTGTGATCACCAAGCAAATTATAAGGGAGACATTTTAGCAGATGTCACATTGGAAAGGATTCAAAATAAAAGCATGAGCAAATCCACGTACCACACCATCACGCTTGGATGACACCGGATACTGGCGGCCTATGGCCACCAAGTCTCCACAACAACACGGTGGGTGCACAGAAGAAAACGCAAATGTAGAGTTAGAAGCAAGCATCCGGGAAATGAAATGGGAAACTGGAAACATGGCTGCAGTGAGGTGAGGATGAACAACACAGGGTCCCCAGATTGGTAGGAGAGAGACACAGAAAGGCCATCTTAGCCATGTCCCTTCACACATATTGGTCCCCTCACGCTCGGCTAGTAAGTATCTAGGGAAGGCTGCTGAACCCAAAGCCAGTTTTGGTTATTTTGTTGACAGGAAGGCCCCTCTAGCAGAGCAGGCCCGTAGAACCATCAGGTCTGCTGTATTTCAGAAACTTAGAAAAGGGAATAACATTTTGAAAACTTCCTTGGTAAGATTTGAAGTATCAACCAAGATCATTCCCCTGGAAAAATCTGCAAATGACACACTCCGGTGAGGTATGAGATGAGTTCAGATAGCTTGTAGGACAGAGCTTGCTTCCAGAAATAGGACTGTGTGTGACAAAACTGTCACTCTTCACTTACCAACCCAGGTACCACATGCTGACACAGAAACACATGGTCAAGCAGACCTGCCTTTTGAGTGGGGCTTCCATTGCAGGGGCCAGGCCTTCACTGGAAGAATGTTTAGAACCATGTCCCCCAGAGAGGATTCAGTTCTAAGCTCTAGGAAGTTTTTCTAAGTAAACACCCTGAAGAGCCAACCTTGAAAAAATCCTCCAGGTAACATGCAATAATAGCAACAGTTCGGCCAGGCATGGTGGCTCATGCCTGTAATCCCAGCACTTTGGGAGGCCAAGGCAGGAGGACTGCTTGAGCCTGGGAGTTGGAGACCAGCCTGGGCAACAAAGCAAAACCCCGTCTCTATGAAAAAAATACAAAAATTAGCCAGGTGTGGCAGCATATACCTGTAGTCCCAGCTGCTTGGGATCAACTGAGCCAGGGAGATTCAGGCTGCAGTGAGCCATGATTGCAACACTGCACTCCAGCCTGGGTGACAAAGCAAGACCCTGTCTCAAAAAAAAAAAAAAGCAATAGGCCACAATTCCAGGGCCTTCTAGACGCGCACTTAGAAATCTTTTGCGTATGACCCACTTGTTTCACAGAGAGACAGAGAGAGTGAGAGCCTCCCCTGAGGTTACACAGCAAGTCAGTGGTAGGCTTTTCTCCTGGCTTCATCTATTGTCCCATCTGACCTTGTCTTTCATCCTCAGACCATCTTCTACTTTATAGAGTGTGCTCATTGACCTCATCTTCAGTGAGTCCCTCAGAAACCCTGGAGTCAGGAAAGACAGGGTTTGTCATTGTTTTCTTTAACAACCAAGGAAGCTGATGCTCAAAGGGGTTTCGTGCATTCCTCAATATCACACAGCAAGTAAGAGGTAAAGTGGCTTCACTGCTCTTTCCCCTCCACCAGACCACCCACTCCTGTTCACCTCCACTGGAAATGTCTTCATCCATTAGCAAGCCCTGCAGGACTAACTTCCATTGCAGGCATCATTTCAATACCCCTGTCCTTTCAGGAAGCCTCTTCAAGTTCTCCAAACCCCCTCTAAACTGCAACCACTCAAACCAGTCACCCTGCACTCTGACAGGAGCAAAGGAAGAGGCAGAACTAAAGGGGCCATGTCATGCTCCTTCTGCAATGACTCTGGATGTTAGGTCTTTGCCGGGTGACTGGGAGCCGACCTCGTGTGGCTCCACTTACCACCCACACTCCACTCGCCGCCTCTGGATTAAGGTGTCCGTATCACAAAGGAAAGAAATGGACATTTCCAAGTAACTTCTATGTGGGCTTTCAGAAGAATGAAACTTACTCTGGGCACCTTGAGTGGGTGATAATGATATGCAGATTTTAACATGACAGAAGGGAGAACTTCCAAACAATCCAACAATACAAGGGGCTGCCACAAGAGGAAATGAGTTGGCTGCCATGGCAGCTGTTTAAGCTGAGGCTGCTGTAGACTCTAACTAATTGGGATATTGTAGAGCCATCCTTCTTAAACTTTAATGTATATATACATATCACTTGGGACCCTGTGAAAATGTAGACTCTGACTTGATACACCTGGACTGTATTGTGAAATTCTGCATTTCTACTTGGTAGTACTGAGGCTGCTGGTTCACAGATCAACTTTAGGCAGCAAGGGTGCAGAGGACCTCAACTGCCCTACACTGAGATTCTTTGGCTACAGTATGCCAAGACCGGTGGTCTGGGTCACACCTCATGAAAACAAAAGTTCTCATAAAAAATAAAATATTTCCAAATTCCAGCTGGTGGCCTCATGAGCTCAGGTCAAATGCAATACAAAAAAAAAGAGAGGATATAGACAATCTCTTGGCAAGATCTCCATAGCTTACAGAAACTTAGCATCCTTCCACTCAGCTTCACTCATCCCAAAGGAGTAACTGGAATCAATTATCTGGCAAACAATTTGGTGCTGAAAACAGGATAAGTGAATCAAATACAGTAAAAAGAACCTGATATTTTACAAGGATATATAGGTCCGTTACATACCTGACTTTTGTACTAACCCTCTGACTTGAGGAGTGCAGAATAAGGAATTTAAGGCTCAGAGGAGTTCCATCCCAGGCACTACTTTTTTTTTTTTTTTTGAGACGGAGTTTTGCTCTGTCACCCAGGCACAATCTGGGCTCACTGCAACCTCCGTTTCCCAGGTTCAAGCAATTCTCCTGCCTCAGCCTCCCAAGTAGCTGGGATTACAGGCGTGGGCCACCACATTCAGCTAATTTTTTTTTGTATTTTTAGTAGAGATGGGGTTTCACCATGTTGGTCAGGCTGGTCTCGAACTCCTGACCTCAAATGATCCACCCACCTCGGCCTCCCAAAGTGCTGGGATTACAGGTGTGAACCACTGTGCCCAGTCCCACTTCTATATTCCTGTCCTTTTGGGAAGAGTCTTTGAGTTCTCTAAACTCCTCCTAAACTGCAATCACTCAAACAAGTCACCTCAGACTCTGACAGAAGTAAAGGAAGGGACAAAATGAAAGGGCCCATTTCATGCTTCTTCCACAATGTCTCAGGACGTTAGGCCTTTGCCAGGTGGCTGGGACCTGACCTTGTGAGGTTTGCACAAAGTAGTGTGAGAGCTGAGCCCTTTGACGTCTAATCTCCATATACCACCTGCCACCTCCCTCTTGAATCATGATTAGATTGCTTGTGTAACCATGATAGCAATACCCAAGTTCTGCCTTGTCTGAAAACAGGCACTATCTATCATTTCTCTTCTTGAATACTTTTTACTCTAGGTGTTCAAAGACATTTCCTTATATAAAAGATACGGTGTATGGCAATAGCATCCAATCATTAATTGTGAACTATAGTACCAAAAGGGATACTGATGGCCCACCTTGTACCTTCCTTGGTCTCAGGCCATACCCCAAGCTAAGGATAATCATCATCATAGCTTTAACATCTGTATAGTACAAACTTAACCCCATTCCTGAGAGGCAGGGATGACTGAGTGCCTCACTTAGCATTTGTTGAATAAATGAAGGAAGAAGTCAAGATAAACATTTATTCTATTAGCTAAGACTCAATTTCTCTCTGTTTAGATTTCAGTGAAATAGCTTATATAACTGAAATGTAAACCAGTTTTGTTTTGTTTTTTTTTTCAGGGGATGGAGACACGGCATGGGGGTAGACCCTCAGTGGAAATGGAAACCATCACTATCCATCACAAGAATCAGCCCTTCATTTTGCAGGCTGTTATCCTCAGATTTTTTTTTCCCCTCTAGGTATGTTTTTTTTTTTCCTGTCCCCATTTTCTAACCACTTTACAGCTTTGCATAGTGCTTCTTCTGGACCTGTCCTGTCCAAGATGGTAGCCAGTAGCCACAGGTGGCTGTTGGACACTTGAGATGTAGCAAGTATGAAGTGAAATGTGTTATGTGTAAAAACAGACACTGGATTTCAAAAACTTAGTACAAAATAAAGAATGTACAATCTCAGTAATAATTTTTAGATATATTGGGTTATAATCTATTATTAAAATTTCAGTTGTTCCATTTTACTGTGTCTACTAGAACATTTTAAAATCACACATGTGGCTCACATTATATTTCTATTAGACAATGCTGCTCTGAACCCTCCCCAGGTCCTCAGGGTCTGCCCTTATTTAAGCCTAAAAGAAGATACAAATTCTAACAAGGACTTCATTAGGATTAAGAATAAAGGGAGTATATCTCATGCGAAGGACATTGCCGACTCTGGTGATGGCATTCTAGTTTTTCACTTGTTTACAAAACAACCAGCCCAGCACATGCACACACACACACACACTCTGCACTTCCCTCCTTTCCCCCATTAATAGTAAGCAGATGATAGTCCGTGATCTAGAAACTGCTTTCTTCTGTATTTGTACACAAGTCGCCTCTCCTGGCCTGGAGTGCTTGCTTCATTCTCCTCAATTGGGTGAACCTGCACGCGTCCTTGCTGTTGCCCTTCTACTTTCAGTTCACAGAAATCCCCCAGAAATCAGATCTTAGCCTCCCTGGAGCTGTTAATCCCTTTGGATCCACAGAACACCTGGCGCTACTGCGGAGCTACTAAGCATCCGCTTCCAGCTTTGGGTGTGCGCCAAGGCCTTGTGGACCCAAATCAATTGCACACAGGCTACAGAACAGCAGGAAGTCCTGACGATGTGGACAGGACAGAGAAACTCAACTTCCCCCGGCCCCAAATCCCCTCTAGAAACAGCGCGAGGCTCTGCTGCTCCCCTAATCTGCCCAAGTCTCACAGAGACGGCACTCCTCTAGTCGTCTCACGTCCCAAGTCTTCTCAGACCCCACCCCACCTTTCTCATGACCTACCCTGACCTCCCAGTGGGACAGTGAGAAAATCCGGGTTCCAGATCATGCTCTGTACTAACTGATTGTCTTGTGAACAAAATGCTTAATGTCTTAGGACTTCAAGTTCTAAAATACATAAGAGGATTGGACATAATTTACATAAATGTCCTTTTTGGCTTTAACGCTCCATGATTGCAATGTGCCTGTCCTATGGGTTAAGAAGTAGGAGTGGGCAGGGGCTGAGCTGGCTTAAGGGAGGCAGCACTCTACTCATTGCTTACTGAAGACTGGCAGGGGGAAGGCTTTTGACTACAGCCTCCAGATATGGCTGAAGTGCTCACTTCTGGAAGCATCCCAAGTGACTGCCCCAGAATAGTCACAGAAGATTTGTACCTACTGGAACATCATGGGCAAACTCTTCCAGGGGAGTAGAAAGGCCCGAATGATTCAGTCTCCTGGGTGTGAGCTTCAGGAAATCACCAGAGCACCCTCTAAACAGCCTCTGACTCCACTGAGTTATCTTATTAAGTTTACTGAGAAAAAGATCACGGCTTAAATATAAAATGAATTACAAACAACTAGTTCAACTGCTTACCACCTAGATTTTATCTCCTTGCTAATCACTCAATAGACAACACATTAACTTTGTTGTAATTTGAATCTGATTACAACACTAAACTTACATGCTCAGTAAATATTCACCCAATGCTCAGCCTTCTCTTCATAGACTATCATACAGTCTTCTCTTTCTTTCATAAGACTGTTAGGGGAGTAATGGCAGATACATATTCAAGTGTAAAGAAACCAAAGGTTTTCCAAGAATAACTTATGCCTTTATACTGAAGGTAGAAGAAACTAATTTGGGGAGCACAAATTCCAAATTTTCTAAATTCTCGATTTGTGTAACCCAAAGTAAAATGATTTTCCCATTCTCTATTTTCTTCTCTCCCCCCCCACCGCCCCCCGCCACCATTTTCTCTCTTAGGTGGAACAGGGTAAGGTGGATAAAGTAAACTACTTCTGTTTCATTTCCCTGGTACCTTGACATCACACAACAGGTTATTTATGATCCCATTACAGGCTCTGTGCTAGCTGCTTTCATCTCTATTATATTTCATTTAATTCTCATAGTAACTCAAGAAGGTGCTCAACATTGACCTCATTTTACAAATGAGAAAACGAAGACCTGCCATGTCTGAGTTGGGAATGTGAACAGTTAGTATTGGAACATCTGTCTCTCAGACTCCAAGTTCTGCACACTCCACCACACCCCAACCTTCGAGGTTTGTGTTCTGCCAGAGGAAGATATCAGAAGAGCTAGAGAGAGATGCTGACCAACAGGTCACCTTAATTTGTCCAGTACCCTGTGGCTGGCACTTTCTACTGACATGCTCCATTCTCCTAACACTTTCATAAGGGTACACACTTTAGCTTTGGGTCTTAGTCCCTTACCCATTTTTTTTTTTTCCTGTTGTTCAGGTTAGACTGCAGTGGTGTGATCATGGCTCACTGTAGCCTTGACCTCCCAGACCCAAGCATTCTTCCCATCTCAGCTTCCCAAGTAACTGGAACCACAGGCACTCGCCACCACTCCCGGCTAATGTTTTTATTTTTGTAGAGACGTAGTCTCCCTGTGCTGCTCAGGATGGTCTCGAACTCCTGAGCTTAAGAGATCTTCCTGTGTTGGCCCCCGAAAGTGTGAGCCACCATGCCCGGCCAGTTCCCTAACATGAGTGTTGAGAGAATACCTGCTGCTTATTTTTGTAAGTACTGCAGCCAACGTCTCTCCCCATCCCGTAAGCTGTTAAATGCCCTCTATTTAGAGATTTCCCTTCTGAGTGAGTCAAAGGAAAATGTTTCCTATATTTACTTGAGTATCTTAACATTTAAATTTTCTTTTTTCTTGCAGGTTACATCACAGCTTCCTCTTCTATTTCTGATTTTGATCCTCAAGGCAGGCCTATGCCTCTGTTCTTATCTTTCTGGGAATGAACTTAGTTTCCTTGTGTTGAGAAGTGTTCCCTCTGAAGTCACATCTTTCTGTCTTGAGTCACTTTGCCTCCTTCTCCCTTCTCTAAGCCTATAGTTCGTTCTCATGCTTCTCAGACAGATGCTTTGAGGACACATAGCTTTCCTGTATATTGAGATTTTATTTGATTAGCTTCCTTCCCTTTAGGAACCAAACTAACATCACAAAAGTTTTGTCACTTTCCTCAGGCCTTGGTTTTCTCATCTCATTGTAAAAGACTGGAGGCTCTTAACCTACTGGTCTGTCACAGATGGACTTGGGTGTGGGCCTCTTGAAACGATGCAAAACTGTGTGTCACTCTCCTCCCCAAACTACTGGCCTACAGTCCTCAGCTGATCTCAGATTCTCAAAGGTTCTTGATCTAGAAAAAGTTATCAGTTACTGGAGTAGATGGTCTCTAAATATTCTTTTTAATTCAAAAGTTCTAGGAGGTACTCTCACACATTGTAAAAACTCTTAAAAACCAAGGCTGGATGCCAGTCAACAAATAGTGCTTCTGTCACGGAGAAACTCCGCAAATATTTGATCATGCAAGTGATGGGATTTTTCAAGATGATCTTCCCTTTGCTTTCTTTTTCTTTTTTTTAGTGGAACAACCAATTTGATCTGTAACTGACTGTGAACAATGAATTGAGATAACTCACTACCACCAGACCTGTTCCCCTTACTTTCTTTTCCTGTTTACTTTTTAAAAATTTTTTGAAGTAGAGTCTTGCTCTGTCACCCAGGCTGGAGTGCAGTGGCATGATCTCAGCTCACTGCAACCTCCACCTCCCGGGTTCAAGCAATTCTCATGCCTCAGCCTCCCGAGTAGCTTGGATTACAGATGTCTACCAACACGCCTGGCTAATTTTTCTATTTTTAGTAGATACAGGGTTTCACCATGTTGGCCAGGCTGGTCTTAAACTCCTGGCCTCAAGTGATCTGCCTGCCTCAGCCTCCCAAAGTGCTGGGATTACAGGCGTGAGCCACCATGCCCAGCGTACCTTCTTGATTGTTCTAAATGTTGTTGGCCAAAATTGCGCCCAAGAAAATCCAAGAACTTCGGTGATAATTCTGAATGCTTGGGCATTTTGTATGCACATTTTTCATCCAATAAGTTGTCTCTCAAAAATTAAAAGGAAAAGCTTCTATTTTTCCATTGTAAAGGTCTGTAAATTGATTATAAACCCCTGACTTAAACTTTTGTATGTGTTCTTCTTTCTCCTTTCAACTAAAATTCACGCAGGATTTTTACCTAATCAAAGGATATCAAAGCTAAAAGGAATGGCATTTTTCTTGTCTGAATCTTTTGTTTATGGACAGAGTAGCTGCCAGGAAAGAGAAGTGACTCAACCAAAGATACTTGGCAAACCAATGGCAGAGCTAGAGCTAGAACTTGGAACCCTGACTCTCAATCCAGTGCTCTTCCCACCCCTTCCTGATGTCCCTGAAGACCCTTGCATTCATTTCACTCACTCTCTTCTGCTGTTCAGAGAAAAAACACACCTAAAAACATGGGCAACTGACCCAGTGTAAACCAGTTTCGGAGTGAAAAGTCAAACCATTTCACACGAAGTGTCCACACATTTGCAGAGTTGAGGGAGGTGGGCAGGTGACTGATTCAAAGGGTCACCGTGACTCCTGACGTATGTTCTGGTCCCAGCCCCTTCTCCAGAAATCCCCTTTTCTATTCACCTGTGGATACCAGAAGCCTCACCCAAACCAGGAGTGCATCATTCTCCATGCATACCTTTCATGGTCCTACCTCTGGGCCTTTGCTTGAGCTATTTGCCTTGAGTCCCACCCTCCTGTTGTACACCTGTGAGAAAAACTCTTATTCTTTAAGGCTCAGATTAAATGCTACTTTTTTGAGGAGAGCAAAATCACCTGGTGACCATCCAGCAGGCCCCAGAGGCAAAAACTCCTTATCTGAGGAATTTAGAAGGGAGCAATGACCACCTGGTGACCATCAAACAGGCCAAATTCTTTATCTGGGAAAATCAGAAGTAATTAGACTTCCCTATCATTTAAAGCAGGCATCTGGTCCCATATTTCTTTCCCTCCAAATTTATAAGTAACTAGAATTTCTACACATCTCTGGAATGGCATGCTGAAACTCATTGTGCAACCCTTGCTGACATTAAGGCACCAAAACATCTACAGATGTAATCATTTATGACCTATGTGGCCAGTATCATCCAAATTGCCCCTAAGCTTCCGCCTTAAGGTCCATAAACACTCCTGAGGAAAATCCACCACAGTGCGCTCAGTCCTCTCTCACTGAGTGCCCTGCTGCACTCTTTTGCAGTATTCTTTCTTTCTAATAAACTTTCCTTCTTCAAACCTATACTGTTATCAGTCAATTTTTCTTACCAACACTCAAGTCAACCACCTCCTTGTGCTGGGGCTCTGACACCCTGCCCAGCATTTTTTTTCCTGAGGTTTCCAGACAACCACCTTCCTCCCTTGTTATTATTTCTCCCCATCTTGATCTTCCAGGGGGTGTAGTTTGTGACTCTCTTTCCTTATTTGCATTATAATTATTTGGGAACAGGTCTTACTCCCCTGGTGGAGATCCTAAACTCCTTTAGTTGGGGTCAGTCATTGTTTGTCTTTTCTTTCTTTCTTTCTTTTTTTTTTTTTTGAGACGGGGTCTTGCTCTGTCACCCAGGCTGGAGTGCAGTGGCCCTATCTCTGCTCACTGCAATCTCTGCTTCCTGAGTTCAAGTGATTCTCCCACCTCAGCCTACCAAGTAGCTGGGATTACAGGCATGCACCACCACGCCCAGCTGATTTTTTTTATTTTTTAGAAGAGATTTTTGTATTTTTAGAAGAGATGGGGTTTCCCTATGCTGGCTGGTCTCAAACTCCTGACCTCAAGAGATCCGCCTGCCTCAGGCTCCCGAAGTGCTGGGATTACAGGTGTAAGCCACCGTGTCTGGCTTGCCTTTTCTTTCATTCAACAAATATTCACTGGGTGCCTTCCATACATCAGGTATCATGGTCTTGCCCTTGGAGCACTGATACTTTATGGGAACACAGGGAAGCAAAGGGGGCTGAGAGAGGCTCACTCACTCAGACCATTGCAGGGGCTGTGGCAGCACAAAGTCAGAGCACTGAATCCACTCATGCAGGGGTGGGGGAGGCTGTCAGGAAAGGTGTTAAAGGAAATCAGAATATTTTACTCCAAAATATATTTTTTGACATATTTTGGGATGGCTGTCAGAGAGCCAGCAAAAACAGGTAGCTCTGCAAAGCTGTCTTTTGTGCAGGAGATTTGTATTTACAGAGAAAAATCTGCATTGATGCAGTCAGGTTTTCTCTGAGGCTTTCCCTTGTCTAGATCTAGAAAAGATGAACTGACAGGCTGACACCTTTAAAGGCCTAAAAGAAACATTTACCATCTATTCTCTCTGAGGCTGCTACTTGTGAGCTTTCATCTAAATAACAAGACCCCCTTTGCTAGCCAAGCCTTACTTTTCTCCCTCCCATAACGTGTCTTACTGCTTAAAATATGATTTACCACCATAATCTGTCTTTGGCCATCCTCTGAGCCCCCATTCTTCTGTAACCTCAAGATGGTATAAGCTTCTGCACCCCATTGAGGGGTTGGGTCTTCATTCTGAAGGCTCCTATGTCACATAAAACTGTATGCCTTTTCTCCTATTAATTTGCTTCTTGGCCGGGTGTGGTGGCTCATGCCTGTAATCCAAGGAGGCCGAGGCGGGAGGATCACTTGAGGTCAGGAGTCTGAGACCAGCCTGACCAACATGGTGAAACCCCGTCTCTACCAAACAAAACAAAAATTACCTGGGCATGGTGGCATGTGCCTGTAGTCCCAGCTACTCGAGGAGGCTGGGGTAGAAGAAGTCTTGAATCTGGGGGCAGAGGTTGCAATGAGATTGTGCCATTGCACTCCAGCCTGGATGACAGAGTGAGACCTTGACTCAAAAAAAAAAAGAAAAAAAAAGAAAAGAAAGAAAAGAAAAAAATTTGTTTGCTTCTTATCAGTAATTTTTAGGGAAACTTCAAAGGACAAAAGGGAAACTTTCCCTTGGCCCCAACAGCTTCCTAGAAGTTACATCTAAATGGAAGCCCTGATGATGTTCACCCCTCTCTATCTCTTGCAGCAAACTGCCTGAAATATCCTAAATGCTTCAAAGAGTAAATGATCATAACATTTCAGAATATCTTTTCATTTAAGGTTCTCAGGTAAAATTCCCTCTCATTATTGGTCAGATTCTCAACCTACCTCCCCAATACCTATAATAAAAGTGAACTTTTGTTTCAGCTCTTTAGTTCAGCAAGGATCATAACGTCTGACAGTTCTCTTGATACGCAAACTGGTCTGGAATGCATTTTTCCTGTGGTCACGTCATTCTGATGGGGCTGCCAGAGAACAGTTGTCATATAAGTCCTTTCCATTTTTAGCATGTCTGTCACCCAAAGGGGGCCCAAGACACAGGAGCCTCTTCTGAAGGACCCCGTTTCCAGAGTTGTCAGCTCCTGCTCCAGCCACAGGAGGGGAAAGTGAGGAGGCTAAAGGGGAGGTGTGGGTGCAGCCCTTTTCACACAAATGCCAGCTCTCAAGGGGGAGCGAGCCCCAGGCCACAGCCTGGGCACACCCATGGAAAAGGGGCTTGTGCCAGGAGGTCAGAAGGAAGGGAGGGGACAGGAAGTGGTACACTTGGGGTCTGGAGGCCCACCAAGAAAGGAACACCAAGTTTCAACAAGCCTGACTTTCCAATCAACATAATCTTCAGTGTTGCCAGCTACTCCACTCCTATCCTGCCTTAGGAAGCAGGAAGCGTATACCCCTAACCTTACTCGGAGATCCGGCACCGTGCGCACTTCCTATACACACAGGATCTTGGAATTGGGCCGGGATGATGACTCAACACTGACGATAAGGATGTCCTCGGGTGCCTTGGGTTGACTTAGAACGTTTATAGAATTGTTCCTGTGTCAGAGACGTTTAATTCTTTTCAGCTAGCCACTTTACCACCTCTTCTATTTTTTCCTCAACCTGTTCCAGGGCCAGGCAAAGCCTTTGTCAGGTATTGCTGCTTTCCTACGGCCCCACACAGCAGCGGGAGATCCCACATATGGAGCCTTGGCACGTGCCAAGCACCAACTTCCATTAATTACCTCATTGAATCCTTGCCCTACAAGTGATGGACTGCTTCCACTCCTATTTTGCATGTGAGAGGTTAAGTGGCTTTCTAGCAAAAGACTAAGCCTGATTTCTTATAAACTACCCCATGCTGGCTCACCCTCAGTGATCCCTACTCCTGATGTGCTGGCCCACCCATGGGCCCACATGTGCTTGGCTGGAGCTGGAAGTCTGGCCTAGTGTGTCTCAAGCCTCTGTGCTCCTGTGTCCCCCAAGCATGCCTCTATTATTGCCCTGGTGGTATTGCTGTGTTTGTAGGCTCCTCCTTGTTTTGAGGAGCCTTGAACTTAGGGTCCTCAAGAGGAGAGACAAATGACCCTTATATGCTGCCCAGAGGCTGGTACCTGCAGGTCTTATTCATAGACGGAATAACTACAGCCTCAAAGGGAAACTGAGGTTGCAAGCCTAAGGGTTAAGCACTATTTACTGTGGACATCATACATACTAGATACTTAATAAATGGCTTGCAGACATCTTCAGGAACTCAATCTGGGTCTAAGGAGGTTCTAAGAATATTCTCAGTTCTAGAAGCAGTTCTAGGTCACCCAAGATGGTGGCTCTATCACTTCCATTTATAAAGTGCTGACCATGTTCCCAGGATCATAAGCCCTTGTACTCAACCACTCTTTGACGTAGGTCCTATCATCTCCATTTTACAGATGAGGAAACTGAGTCTCAGAGAGGGGAAGTAACTCCCAAGTCACTAGACAGTAAGAGGTGGAGCTGGCATTCAAACCTGGTTGCTTCAGAGGAGTTGCCTAAAGTCTTTGACTTTAGCAGTAGTAAACAGCATAGCCAAAATCAGACTTGTGATTTGTTTAGTTGCTAATTTCATGTCTCCAAAAAAATTTTCAGGTCTCAAAATACCCTAAGGCTACCTTTGTCCAAATGCTGCACTCTTTGTAGCTGACCCAGAGAGAAGATGGGACACTCACCCAAAAACCTGGCATGCCTACTCGAGGATACCCCATGTCAGTCAGGGCTCCAGGAGACCTGCATTCTCCTCTCCAGAACCAAAACACCTTTGTTGCGTGGCAAACAAAGGCCCCGCGCGCCCACACAAACACGAGACAGGACAAAGACCTGACAGAACCGAGCACTAGCAGAGCACCATGGGTTATGGAAACAAAGTGCATCTTACATAAAAGCAAACCACACCACCACACCAAAGCCTGGTGTTCTCAGCTGTGTTAGTCAAAGCAAATCGAGGGTCATCTCCAAGGCATACATGGGACGTGAGGAAGGTCTGCCTTCTCAGAGGCCCTTGCAGCAGGCCAGGAGGCATTCAAAGTAGAGATAACTTCCGAATGACCTCAAGTGGTCAGATACAGCCTGTCCTTTCCCTCCAACTGTATCCAGCCCTGGCACCTGAATTCATGTCCCCCCATTCCCTCCGGGGCCATCTCTTTGCTCCCGAGGCAAGCAAATGGTCTCACCAGCATTCACTTGGCCTCCGTAGATGGACCGGGGCGAGACGTGCAGCCCACCCTGCCAAGTGAGACGCCAAGTGCACACGCGGCATGCTGCAGTCCTACCTGGCTCCCACCTCTCCGAGCAGCTTTCCTCCCCGCCTGCTCGCCACCTCTATGCCGCTCTGTCTGCTCAGCCTCACTTCCTGGAAAAGCGCTACCCAGGGGCTTGCCGGGCCGGCTCTCCTCAGGGGTGTTGAGATCTGAGAGTCTGTGTTCAGTACTCAGGCACCTGACCACGTCTGAAGGCTTCAAGCAGCTCTTCTTAGAGATCTCGGGTCCGCCAGGGCCTCTCTGGCCTGCCTCCCTCTCTGCTTTCCTCTCATATTGTCCACTCTCTTCGCGCCATGGCTGCCTCTTGCTCTGGCTGCTAAAGGCATCACTAAGCTGGGAGATGACACTATCAGAGCTCCCCAGTGGCAGCTGCGAGAAGCTATCTTGGTGGATGCCTGAAGATGGCATGTGGACACCACCGTCTCCATTCATGTGAAGGGAGGCCTGGGAAGCGGGTGCTAGGGCGTAGGTTTTGTGTGGGGAAGGTAGGGCCAGTGGAGAAGCTACTGATCGTGGGGTGGGACGATCTGACCAACTCAAATGGGGGAGGCTGAGAGACAGGGAGGGACTGGCCCTTGGTGACAAGGCAAGGTGGTCAGTGTTATAGACAGAAGCCTCTGGCAGAGGAGGCAAGGGTGGGGTCAGGGCCAGAGAACGCCTGCCTGGGACCCCCACAGTCAGCGAGATCCACTCAGAGGTGACGGCGTGCATCTCGGGGGACAGGGCTCGGCGGGAGTGGGGCAGAGATGAGGGTGCTGGCGTGATGAGCTTGCTGTGACTGGAAAACTTAAAAAGAAGAAGAGAGAGGAAAACAAAAGAAAGAAGCAAAAGGTACAAGTGTCAGCATAAAGGAAAAAGAAGGAAAATAATCACAAGGGGTATATAAAGAGGAATGAAATGGAGAGGATGAGCAAGGACACTCTGGTGTCCAAAAAGGAAATCCTTGGGTTACGTCTGGGGAGAAACCAGGATGGGTGAGTGTGCGTGTGAGCATGTGCGAATGTGAGCCTGATGTGTGCAGGCAGTGGGTGGAGGAAGCAGCCAGAGGTGTTGAGATGGAGAGAGGTTCCCGTCAGAGTAGTGATGGATGAGGCCGGCCTGCTTTGCAGAATTGGATTTTCAAAGGGACCCACTGGAAGCTCCCTATCCCAGCCCCCCAGCCCCTGTGCATCCAGATCCCTGACCCGGAACCATGGGGAAAGGTGGCCCCGCACTGCCATGGCCCTTCCCTGAGGTTTTATTTCCTCTGGGAGCTCAGCAGAGTCTTCCAGAGAGGAGTATGAGTAGTGTACTAGTTTTGTTTTACAATCACTCTTGGCTACAGTCAAGTGAAAAATGTAGCCGAGTTCTCTGCATCCTTACAAAGCAGAATGTCCCGCCCCAGTCACACACCCTGTCCTATAAGACAACAGGATGCGGCTGTCACTGTGCAGGAAGCCCTGGGTCAGCCTGTTTAATGCTTTCTGCCAAGAACCCTCTACTGGGGTCAGTGATGAGCAGGTGTCAGAGGAGGAAACAATTAGAGGACTAGACAAGAGGCACCATCTCAGGGGCAACCTGGGCCCCCAGGTCCTACTCTTGTTCCTCTGCCAACCTCCTGGTGGTTTGGCTGGACTTTTTCACAGGATGTCACCCCCACTGTATCACCCTGAACTCAAGGTTCTGACATTTTCTTGGCTTTGGGAAAGTGGGGATCAGTTTGGAATAGTTTATATTTCTAAACAAGTTTATTCATAATTAATGTTTGGGAGAGCCAACATCTTACCATGCCTATAAACCTACATCCTTTCAGCCCACTGAGACTGAGATGCTATAAGTTACTTGTTCCAGTCACCTGGTTCCGGTGAATGCAAACACTTTGGACCTGGTCTATGTGGCTGACGAGAAGAAGGTGTAAGTCTCTCTTTCAGCCTTTGTCTTCTGCAGGCCAACTTTGGCCAAGATGACTGAGGACCACATTTGGACCATGGGATTTATGACACAGTGGTGGTCCCCACACCAACAGCTTCACCCAGGAGGGACCAACTGATAAAGGCTCTTGTTTCTCTTTCCCTAGTCACTTTATTCCCAGAGCAATTATCTGACTCTTCCTTTTCCCCTGAGATAATATATCTTCAACCAAGCACTGGAAAAGGCCATTTGTATGCATGAAGACAAAGTCCAGTGTACAGTCTGCTTTCCTGCAGTTTTTGTTTTTTGTTTTTTTTTTGGAGACAGAGTCTCGCTCTGTCGCCCAGGCTGGAGTGCAGTGGCGTGATCTCAGCTCATTGCAACCTCCGCCTCCCAGGTTCAAGCAATTCTCCTGCCTCAGCCTCCCAAGTAGCTGGGACTACAGGTGCCCACCATCTTTTTTTGATTTTTGAATTTTTAGTAGAGACAGGGTTTCACCATGTTGGCCAGGCTGATCTCGAACTCCTGACCTCAGGTGATTCACCCACCTCAGCCTCCCAAAGTCCTGGGATTACAGGCGTGAGCCACCACACCCGGCCTCCTGCAGACAGTTTTTAATTGCAGTGCTCAAAAACTTCCCCAGAGAGGCTGTGTGCCAACAGCACTGTTGACTAAGAAAACTCACATGCTGAGTATGAAAACTAGTGACGAGAAGCTTAGATACCTGAGGGCTTGCAGTGGCACTGCGACTTGGGGAGGCGGAGAAAGGCAGGTCCATGTAATCCACAGGGTTTTTCACCAGTGGCCGCTTGATCACATCCACGTAGGTGATGGGGAAGATGCCTTGTCGAGATGTCCCCGGGATCCTCCCTTCGTACCAGTTCTCATCTACCTGCCGGAGCAGTGTTATCCTCTCACCCTGGAAGACACAACAAAGACAGGGTCCTTGTCCTAGCATGCCTTTGCATGCCTGGGGCCTCTGCCTGCATGCTTCAATGTCCTGCATTGTTTACCACATTCTTAGCTCAGGAAAAACATTCCCTGCTGAACCTGGAGGGAATTACCACCACTGGGATGAGGATGCTAATGGCAGAGGAGCTACCTTGATGCTGGGAAGTTTAGCTTGGTTCTTTAAGTATTTTAGTAAAGGAGAACATCAGATTTGTGCCCCTAAGCCAGGGAACAAATGTAGTATTTTTGACTCATTTAATGTGAAACAGGTATCCAATCTTCATCTCTAAGGCAAAGATTTTGGGGGGTTTCTCTTTTTCTTTCTTTTGTAGCATTATAAATACTTACAATGTATCATTATAGAAAAATCAGAACACAAACATAAAGCAGAAAGCAATCATCACCCATCACATAGTCATTTGGGGATAAACACTATTAATATTTGGCATATGGACTTTCCAGATTTACTTCTACGCATGTGAATTAAACCTCACATATTTTTTCTTACAAAAATTGAGTATGAACTGTATTTCCATACTTTTCCAACTTGCTTTTTAAAAAATACTTAATAGTATATAGTAAACCTCCTTCTTTATCAAAAAATAGAATTCTAGATTTTTAATGGCATTGCACAGCTTAATGGACCACTGCAGGGTATTCTGTTGCACACACATATAATGATTTCATTACTGATCCCCTGCTGTAGGGTAAATTAGGTTGCTTCCAGTGTTATATAAGATGGCTCATCTTTTTCTAACCCACGTGCTCACTTCCCTCAATCCTCAATAAAAATCAGTAACTTAGTAACTTTAGCAAGCCAGAGAATTTTGCCATGTAGAGTGTTTGGATTCTGGAAAGAAGAACTTCTCTGCACAGTGTAATTGTGTCTGAATAAGCATGACGGTGATGATAATGATACTGGCATCTCCTGTTTACTAAGCACGAGCCAGATACCATGTGTCATGCTGGGGGCTTCACATAAGCTGTCTCACCTAAGTCTCTTACAACCACCTAGGGGGGAGCCATCTATCTTCATTTTTTTCTATAAGAAAATGGTGGCTTGAAAAAGTATTTAACTCCCACATTCTGCACAGCTGGTTTGTGCCTTTTGGGTTCAAAGCTTTTCAAACTTCTCCTGGTATCAATGCACTTGTTTTTTCCACTAGGTCACACCAATATATTGTAAAACCCAGTTCCCAATACAGTGCATTATCACATCATTAGTTGGTAAGTGTTGGTTGAAAACAGCTTATAAAAGATGTCTAAGACTCCAGAAATACTATCTTTAATCAGTGAGCTCAATACAGTTAAACCCTGACATTAGCCTAGGGTTTATTTTAAAAATACCTTACCTCAGAAAATTCTCCAATTTCCCTTAATGCAATTCTTTTATTTTTTTTCTTCAATAAAGACGGGGTCTTGCTATGTTGCTCAGGCTGGTCTTGAACCCCTGGCCTTAAGTGAGCCTCCTGTCTTGGTTTCCCAAAGTGCTGGGATTACAGGCCTTAATGCAATTCTTTTTTTTTTTTTTTGAGATAGAATCTCACTCTATTGCCCAGGTTGGAGTGCAGTGGAGTGATCTCAGCTCACCGCAACCTCTGTCTCCCAGGTTCAAATGATTCTCCTGCCTCAGCCTCCTGAGTAGCTGGGATTACAGGAACCCACTACCATGCCCAGCTAATTTCTGTGTTTTTAGTAGAGACGGGGTTTCACCATGTTGGCCAGGATAGTCTCAAACTGACCTCAAGTGATCTAACTACCTCGGCCTCCCAAAGTGCTGGGATTACAGGCATGAGCTACCGTGCCCAGCCCTTAATGCAATTATTGATCGGCATGCTTCTCTTAACGGTACAGACAGCACCCCCAGACTGGGATGTGATAGCAACGCCACACTTCCCCACATAGCTGCGCCATCCAAGAGAGCCCCAAAGCAAGGCATGAGAAGGGCAGCTTACCTTTCTGAAGGACATTTCTACTTGTGTATCACCATTAAAGTTAAACTTAGCAATAGCTTCTCCATATTCCAAAACCTGCACTGGTGTCAACTTTTTGGGCTGAGCCTTCTCAGCAGGAGGAAGAAGCTGAGAAAGGGAAACAGGTAAAAGAGAACAAGGGAAGAGAAGAAAGCAGGGAAACAAGAGGAAAAGGAGGAAACAAAACATAAGCATTTAGTAAATAAACGGTGCTTTGGGCACGGTCAGGCTTTTCCTTAGAAAGAAAAGGGGCTGCGGTACCTCAATATAGGTGCGTGGGAAGATTCCCACCCGGCCGTGGTGTTCTCCTTCATACCAGTTCTGATCAATTTGCTTATAAATGTAAACAATATCTCCCTTCTGCAGAGGAAGCTCCCTGTCGACAGAGGGTCAACGGCATTTTAGCAGATGTTTCAGTATGTGTAAAATTAAGACACTTCAGTTTTGGAGCAAAAGAAGACTTTTAAGTGGGGTCAAAGGGTACAAATTCCAGAGAGGGGACTCCATATTTGGAAGTAAGAACCCCACTATTCAGGAAATTACATCACATTTGGCATTTTTCCAGTCTTTTGCAGGATGGATGTTAACATTCAAATTGACTAGCCCTTGAAAGTGCTCAGAGGCCTTATTAATTTGTTGTGGTTTTCTAAATGCATTTTTTGTGAATGCTGTCTTATGCTCAGAATATTTATGCAACACACAGCAATGCACTCAGCTGCCTTAACTGATGTTTATTAAACGAAGAAAAGTGTCTCCTTCTGGATACCTTCACTATCCTCTTCTATGCCCTAGCAGGACATGCCTTCGTTGCTTTAAATTGCCCTCAAATTATTTGTGATATATTGACATCCTTCTATCATTCCATCAATTTCACCATTTGTCCACCCATCCATTTTACCATCCATCTTCGTATCATCATGCAGTAGAAAGGTTCTGAAGTTAGGCAGATCTGGTCCAAAACCCAGTTCTGAAATTTAGTAGCTCTGGGACCATGGACACAATACTTAATCTGAGACACTGTTTCTTTAGCTGAACTTGGAGCTAACTCAGAGTTGCTGGAGAATGCTTCAACAAACTAAAAATAAACAGCTAGGATGGTGCCTGTTGTACAGGTAGGTAACACTCAATAAATGTTAATTCCATTACTTTTTTTCATGAGACAAGGTCTCATTCTGCTGCCCAGGCTGGAGTGCAAGTGGCATGATCACGGCTCATTGCAGCCTCAACCTCCTGGGCGCAAGTGATCCTCCTACTTCAGCCTCCTGAGTAGCTGGGACTACAGGCATGCACCACCATGCCTGGCCAATTGTTACATATATATTTTCGTAGAGATGGGGTTTTGCCATGCTGCCCACGCTGGTCTTGAACTCCTGGGCTCAAGTGATCCTCCTGCCTTAGTCTCCCCCAAAATGCTGAGATTACAGGCATGTAGTCACCGTGCCCGGCCTAGTTCCTTTGCTTTTTAACATGGAAAAGTGATGTTGGAAAGAAAAGTAGATTTTCCTTCAAATACTCTTTGTGCCCCTTTGCAACTTTTCCATATCCATTCTTTTGTTTGCCTTAATAATGATGATGTTATTATTATTATTATTATTATTTATTTATTTTTTTAGACAGTGTCTCACTCTGTCACCAGGCTGGAGTGCAGTGGTGCAATCTCAGCTCACTGCAACCTCCACCTCCCAGGTTCAAGCAATTCTCCTGCCTTAGCTTCCCGAGCAGCTGGGACTACAGGCACGTACCACCATGCCCGGCTAATTTTTTTTTTTGTAGAGACGGGGTTTCATCATGTTGGTCAGGCTGGTCTTGAACTCCTGACCTCATGATCCACTTGCCTTGACCTCCCAAAGTGCTGGGATTACAGGCGTGAGCCGCCGCACCTGGCCCAGATGATGTTAATTTTTAACCAGGACTCTTTTTTAAAAAAAATTAGACAAAGGCAAATTTTAAACAAAATGAAAACTTAAGGATAAAAATTAGAACTTTTTCTTTTTCTTTTTTTTTTGAGACAAGAGTTTGCTCTTGTTGCCCAGGCTGGAGTGCAATGGCGTGATCTCGGCTCACCACAACCTCCGCCTCCCGGGTTCAAGCTATTCTCCTGCCTCAGCCTCCCCAGTAGCTGGGATTACAGACATGGGCCACCAGGCCCAGTTAATTTTGTATTTTTAGTAGAGACGGGGTTTCTCCAAGTTGGTCAGGCGGGTCTCGAACTCCCAACCTGAGGTGATCTGCCCGCCTCGGCCTCCCAAAGTGCTGGGATTACAGGCGTGAGCTACCGCGCCTGGCACTTACAACTTTTTCTTGAATTAAATAATTTTAAAATTGTAACATTTTACTGAATTAAAAAAAAATGACCTAGATCTTTTTCATTTGTGTCAAACCAATAGGATGGAAAGGTCTCCAATTGTAACTTGGAAGGGGTGTGCTCACTTTGCAGGATGCCAGGAAGTCCCACGGTATGTGAGGGGTGCTGGCCTAACAATGAGGGCACATCTGGAAAACTATAGAAAGTCAGTTCTGTGCTGAAGAAAAGCACAAGGCAGCCTTTGTGGGTCTCACATGAGCAGACAGGATTCTAACCCTCAAGAGGTCTGTAAAGGGGATGTGGGCATTTGTCTCTATGAGAAGGAATGTCTCGGGCCGCATTTTTGCCACAGCCCTCTTTGGGGGGCATTATGAATTCCCTCTCCCTTCACCCCCAACCACAGGCACATAGATGAGCAAGACCCTCAGCATATTCACTGCTGTGGAGACCTGCAGGCTCCTGACTCTACTATACTAAGTATCTTGCAGCTGTGGAGGGGGGTGGGAGTGTAATGGTCCTACTGTTAAGCAAAGGATACACTTGTGTGTGAGAGAGGAACTGAGGGGTCAGTAGTTGTGGCTGATGGAAGTCTACCATGGGAAACCTGGGGCCCTATTCTGCCACTACTGTGGACTATACCCCTAGCTCCCAAAGAACCACACGACCAGGTCTGCTGGTGAGAGGGTTTGAGAAATATGATTCGCTTTAGATCTTTTTTTGGAGCATCACAGTGTACATCAGCACAGCAGAGGCTCTGAGAAGACCCAGGGGAAAGAAACTTGTTTAACTTTGTTGAACCAAGTATTCCATAACATGCTTTTTATTTTTTTTGTTTTTTTAAATTTTTTAGATGGAGTCTTACTCTGTTCCCCAGGCTGGAATGCAGTGGCGTGATCTTAGCTTACTGCAACCTCCACCTCCTGGGTTCAAGCAATTCTCATGCCTTAGACTCTTGAGTAGCTGGAATTACAGGCACTTGCCACCACGCCCGACTAATTTTTGTATTTTTTGGTAGAGACAAGGTTTCGTCATGTTGGTCAGGCTGGTCTTGAATTCCTGACCTCAAGTGATCTGCCAGCCTCGGCCTCCCAAAGTCCTGGGATTACAGGCATGAGCCACTACGCCTGGCCCCGGCAGCATGCTTTTTTGAGTAACTGACTGTGGGGAAATGTAAAACCAAGTGACTGAAGGGCTTAAAAGACCATGGAGCTAGAATTTACTTTTTTCACTAAATTTTGTGGACGTTTTTTTGGAGGCAGCATGTCGTGATGAAAACACGGAATCAGAAGGAAGGAAACCTCTCTCCGGCATTAGCAATGTTGATAAAAGGTGACAATTTCTGTGGATCTAAGCTTTCTCACCTGTTCTATTTGACGGGGTTGCTCTAAAAAAAAGTTGTTTTAAGACTCTTTATGAAATCTGGGAAAATGTACTATTATCATCACTAGACCATTTAATAAATCTTACATAGACCTTTCTCAATTCAAAGAAAAAGTGTATTAATTAAATTGCAAATTAATTTATATATCTCTGTTATCTTGTCTGGTTTTTAAAAAAAGGGGGGTAAGAGGATAACAATTTTGAGCACTAAATTTTGGTACACTACGCAAAATGTTTTACAGGTACTACCCCAGCTTCCCTGAAAGAGAGGCATTTTTACCCGTATCTTGCAGATAAAGAAAATTGAGTGGGGGAGAAGTTGATAACTTGACTACACTCACAGAGATAGTAAGTGACATAGTCAGGATTTGAACACAGGACCTCCTGACTCTAAAGCTCACAATCTTTGCAGTATAGTACGCAGCCACCTCCTTTAGCTGACCAACTAAAGGACTGGAATAATACACACAAACCCAACTATACCAGATTTGTGCCTAGGTTCTAGACACTGTGGCCTGGTCGCTCATTTTGTGGGATAGAGGAGATCAGAACCATGGTTGGTTAGCTCCACATAGCATTTCCCAGCATCTAAGGACAGGGAGCTCTCCCTCTGATCACCAGATGCATGACCGTCCATCTGCAGGACAATGGGGTGGCCACTGTCCATTGTACTTTTAGCTGCCGATGAGAACTCATGGACTACTTAAATCCATAATTAGATAAAAAGCCAGCTGTTTCCTTATGGAACCCAGTCTTTGGTAGCATTTCCCAAATCGTGTTTCAGGTTCCTTTCTTGAAAGACTTCTGGAGCTATTAACATGCCATCAACAAAGTATTTCTTCAAAGTGGGTGGGAGGTATAGATATAGCATGGAGTGTTTCCCAACTCATTCTACAACAGAACTCCCTTTTTGAGAAAAATCTTATAGGGCTAGCACTCTGAGGAACACACTTAGAAAAACGCTAGTCTCCTGTGGGTTCATGCAAGCCTTTAATCTCTTGGGATGTTGTAGCAAAATGGGTAAAGTTATCTCCCTAGAGACTGGTCTAGATCCTTCCACAGAAAAGATGGGTCAGATCAAGCCACCACTTAAGCAAAATAGAGCCCCTACATAGGAGGAGTCAGGGTGGGACAGGGTATAAGAGCCCAACCTCTGCCTAGGTTTGAATTCCAACTCTCTCACACCAGCTTGAGCAGGTTCCTTAACCTTATAGTCCCTTGGTCTTTTCATTTGAACAGTGGGGATCATTACAGCACCCACTCCATAATGAGTTAACATATGCAAAGTACTCGGAATAGTGTTTGGCACATAGCAAACTCTATGAACTACTGTTTTGTTCTTTTTTTTTTTTAACAACAATTTTTATAATTGTTATTTCTCCAACTCTTTTCTACAAACAAACTGCTGTGTTTCAAAGAGGCAGCTAAAAAGATAAATAAATATAACTGGTAGCACTTACTTTAGTGTCTGAGCTTTAAAGTCAAATTTGGCTCTGGCAGGTCTCATCTGAACATAAGAAACAATGACAAGTTAAAATCAGGATTCAGGTACAACAAGGACACATTTTCACAAATTTCTAGAAAGCAAAGCAGAAAAATTAACTCTAGCCAGTTTGTTCTAGTGTAGAAATCTGGGCAAAATTGCATTTGTCTGACCTTAGTAGAATATTAGATAAATGTTTAGTTAACTATGTATGTCATGCATGAGAATCCCCTAAAAACAACCAGATCTGGGGAAGAGATGATTAGAAAGGTCCCAAAGCTGAGGTACCAGTTCCTCAAAACATACAGACCATGGCTATTAAAAAAACAAACAAACAAAAGACAAAGTCAGCCAGAAGTCCTAAGATGTTCCTTATCTGTCTTATTCCTTAGGGACATCTATTTGCTTAAATTATGATATGCAAGTAGATGAAACGCCGACTCACTTCTCACATCATCTCCAACTCCATATATTTCTTATGGTCTGTGACCTCATCCAAAAAGCCAGAAAAAGTGGTCCCTGAGCTCAAATGACTCCTGTCAAGACTTCCAATCCTGTTGGGTAGTCCTCTCTTCCCAGATGCCCAGGTCTGAGTCAGCCTCCGCCCCTTCTCCACTTCCTGATCAAGTGTGTCATTAAGTCAGGAGGGACCTCCCTCCACACCTCCATCCCTCCGCAACCCTGTTGCTCAAAGCTGACGCCTAGTTTCCATTGACACAAAGCTTCCTTTGATTTCACATTCTCTTCACTCTAATCTGTCACCCGGGAGCACAAATAACATTCCTAACATTCTTCCTCACATCTCTTCCTTGCTTTGAAGTTGGCTGCTGCTCTCAACTTTCCCTCAGTTCAAATCTCAATTCCTGCCATAGGTGAAGGCCTCTGGGTAGTTTCTCCCTACTCTTACTGAATTGCCTTTATCTCTACTACACTGTTCCTGTTCCAGTCAAATCTATTTGCTACACCTCAACTGAACCCCCTCCTATCCCCTCCTCTCTCTGAAATTTCTTTTTTCTTTTCTTTTTGAGACAGGGTCTTGCTCTGTCTCCCAAGCTGGAGTACAGTGGCACGGTCTCAGCTCACTGCAACCTCTGCCTCCCAGGTTCAAGCAATTCTTCTGCCTCAGCCTCCAGAGTAGCTGGGACTACAAGCATGTGCCACCATGTCTGGCTAACTTTTGTATTTCTCAGTAGAGACTGGGTTTTACCATGTTGGCCAGGGAGGTCTCTAACTCCTGGCCTCAAGTGATCCGCCCACTTTGGCCTCCCAAAGTACTGGGATTACAAGCGTGAGCCACTACGCCTGGCTGTGGAATTTCTTTCTTTTTTTTGAGACAGCGTCTTGCCGTGTTGCCCAGGCTGGAGTGCAGTGGCACAATCATGGCTCACTGCAGTCTTGACTCCCCAGGCTCAGATGATCCTACCACCTCAGCCTCCTGAGTAGCCTGGACTACAGGCACACACCACCAAGCCTGGGTAATTTTTATACAGATAGGGTCCACGATGTTGCCCAAGCTGGTCTCAGATTCCTGGGTTCAAGCAGTCCTCCTGCCTTGGCCTCCCAAAGTGCTGGGATTACAGGTGTGAGCCACTGTGCCTAGCCTTCCGCAGGTATTTTTAAAGTTTGCATTTTCACATTGATGTTTCCATCTACCTACCTATCTATACCATACATACTGGGGCCAAGTGAATGATCACCTTATAATCAAGTTAAAGCCACACAATTTCAATACCTGTGTTTGTGTCTGTAACCAAAGGGCATAATTTCACAGTTGCAGGTGAACAAGAAAAGAACGGATGTGGGGTTAATGACAAATGACAAGTTTACAAAAGAAAACTAAATGACCAAAATTATAAGGATAAGAATTTTACAGTGATTCCAATAGAAAAACACAAGGAAGTAGGTTACCTCATGTCACCCAGCTGTAGAGCTGTGTGAACTTTAAAAAATGTATACCAAAGCAGCACCACATTCACACTCTGGTAACTGAGTTCTGTCAAAACAGTATCTCCTATCAATTAAGTCAATATAATTATATAGGTTTGTAGTTTATGATTAATTTGTGAGTGGACTTAGGTTAATAATGGGGTGTGGTGAGATTTTTTTCACTGAAGGCCTGTTAAAATTCACTGATTCCATTGAACTCTTGAGACGTGTATGTGAGTCATCGGTGGTTATACAAAGCAGCATCCTCTCCCTTTTTATCTCCCTGTAGCTCCAAGACTGAATCCATCTTTCCCTCCTCTGGCTTTCATAGTATTGTATTACTTACTATAGGACACAGATAACTGTGTAAGAGGGAGACTCTTCCACTATCAGCTCCCCAAGGGCACACAGACAGAGTTCTTTCTGCCTCCCATAGGGTCTTACACAGAACCAGTGGTCACCCCAGTCCTACTGAATGGGACTGAAGTGCCTTGACACAGTGTGGTACACCTGGGATGTGTTGGTCTCTACTTTTTCAAGTCCATCAGTCAACTTCTAGGGCAGTAATTCTCAAAATGTGGTCTCTAAACTGGTATCACCAATATCACCTGGGAAACTGTTAAAAATGTAAATTTTCAGGCCCCACCGCAGAATCAGAAACGTTGCAGATAGGATCCAGGGTTTGTATTTTACCAAGCCCTCCGGGGGATGCTAACGCACTTGTCAGAGTTTGCTCTAGAAGGGAGGCAGGCTCACTGAGCAGAGTTTGCCTGCCTCTGTCCACGGTTATTCCACCCATGGTGCATTTCTGTTTGCATGTATCAAGTACATGTGTAAGTGTGCAGCCCTGGCACCTTTACCTGTTCCCATCTTCTTCTACCTACAAGCAGGCAGGACTGTCAGTGAGGACAAACCATGCTCAGAGCCTTCTGAGAAGGGCCATTTTGAGGAGGAGCTGGAACGTTGAGGGCTCAAGGGCTATCTTTCCCTTGCAATTAACACTCGCTAACTTTTGCTTCTTCCTTGATAGATTTTCTTTTTCTCCATCACTTTAGAGTCTCCTTCTCTTCCCCAGCTTTTCTTTTTCTTTTAATTTGAGACAGGCTCAAATTTCTTTTAATTTGAGACAGGATCTTACTCTGCCACCCAGGTTGGAGGGATGTGTTCATAGCTCATTGCAGTCTTGAACTTTTGGGGTCAAGTGATCCTCCCACCTCAGCCTCCCAAGTGGCTGTGACTATAGGCATGCACCACCAAGCCTGGCTAATTTTTCTATATATTTTATATATACATAAAATATAATATTATATATATTATAATATGTATATTATATATATACACACATATTTTTAATTGTAAAGATGAGGTCTCCCTATGATGTGTAGGCTAGTTTTGAACACCTGGCCGTGAGTGATCCCCCTGGCTCAGCTTCTTATAGTGCTGGGACTATAGACTTGAGCCACTAAACCCAGCCAGCTTTCTTTCTTTTAATTTGGTTCCCTCTTTTCACTATCTCTTCTTCCCAGACACTTTTTTTTTTTTTTTTTTTTTTTTGAGACAGGGTCTTGCTCCGTTGCTTAGGCTGGAGTGCAGTGGCATGACCATGACTCACTGCCTTGACCTCCCAGGCTCAAGCAAGCCTCTTGCCTCAGCCTCCCCAGTAGTTTGGACTACAGACATGTGCCATCACGTCTGGCTATCTACCAGTCTATCTATCTACTTAATTAATTAGAGATGGAGGTCTCACTATGTTGCCCAAGCTGGTCTCGAACTCCTGGGCTCCAGCAATTCTCCCACCTTGACTTCCCAAAGTACTGGGATTACAGGTGTAAGCCACTATGCCCAGTCACATTTCTAAAACAACAACAACAACAACAAAAAAAGATGAATAGGCAATGATGCTTCTAGAAAGAAAAATAAAAATTAAAAAATAAATAAATAAATAAACATAAATATTAAGCTACTGTATTGAAAGGATATAAAACAGTACATACTTTGGGTGTTATTCCCCCATTTCCCTAGCTCCCACCCCAAATCCCAGATACGCCCATTTTCCCTAAAAAAGATCATCTTCAGTGGGGCTACTTAAGGGTTACATGGCAAAGCATAAACTCTTACGCAAGATCCAGCATTTGGCTAGCATGAGAATTTCAACATGTTGACCTTAGTGTAGGAGGCCAAGATCTGGATAAAAATCACTTCAAAGTTTGTTCTTCTCTTTCCTTTTATAATATTAAGCTTTCATAACCTAGGCTTGGAAATGTCAAAACTAAAAGAACAAATGAAACGTCCCTTGGAGAACTCTCTTACCCTCTGTGGGTTTATCCTAACTGCGAAAGTCTTTGGGCTTCAAAATTCTTCAGTGAGGTGCACTACTGCAGCACTACTGAACGCTTCACACAGTTCATCCACCTACATGTGAGCAGCAGCATTGTTCTCTATTTCAAAATTAATGGCACTAAATTTGGAGGCCTTCGTAAATGGTACAAAGTATTGTTAAGCTAACTTTTGTAAAATTTCATTAACCATCTCTTCAAAGAAGAATTGTGTAACTGTCCACACCATAGCTACCAATGCATATGGACTCAGGTATCAGGTTTCTAAGCAGAACGCACAGGCAACACAGTAGCATGATAAAATGCAGGATGTGGAGGGCTGGACTCACGAAGGCAGCCAATGCTCTAAGGCATGCAACAGGGGCATGTGCCAGCAGACCCCGGTCCCCCAGCCAGGCATGCTTGAACATACAGAGCACAGGACATAATGAGGTCATGTCTATTTACCAGCCACAAGAAGCCAAAGCAAGCCTAAGGGAGGCCAGGATGACAAATGCTGTTTGGAGAACTAAATTGGCCTACAAAGGGCAATGCTGAGGGGAGGCAAATAGGCAAATATTGCTTTGGTTCAAGCAGCAGATTGAGGTGACCAAAACAGACCTCTGACCCAGATTTCCTTTTGGCGGTATCGTCTATATTGAGGAGGTCCCCAAAGCGCTCATTAGTGATAAACTGATGGTGCGTCGGAATGACGCCTGTGTGGCGTCGAGCTGCAATATCAGCCTCTTCTTGCTCGCGCTTAAGTCGTCTCTGGTCCGCTAAAAGTTTCTGCCATAAAATTGCATAAAATGGGCAGTGAATCATCTGTTCCAGCGTATTAGAAAACTGCCAACAAAAGTAATTAGGGAAGGAGGTGCTGGGTGAACGGGGCAGAGGCTTTAAGGGTCAGCTGTCACAAGGGCCTTAGAGCCACAGCTACTACACTCCCATCGTAACTACCCTCCGAACACTATAGAAAGGAGGCAGCACTTCACTGGGAAAGCCAGGATAGGGGACGGATGATTCCACATGATTACACTGTCCAGCAAACTACCTACCCCCGGCGCAGTCCAAAGCCTCCTGCTCCTGGCAGCAAAAGGCCAGGTGAGCCAGGGGCACATCCAGGGCATTCCCAACCATGCTGGGCTGGCAGCAGGAGGCTGGAAGTGCCATCTCTACCCTGTTTTTAGGCAAGGATATATTCCCACAGCATATTCCCCTGGCAGGACCAGGGATGGACAGTTCCTCCTGCCCATCTCAGGCCTATTAAACCTGCTATAGGCTTTTGCTAGTGAAGTCTATGGCACCAGGTCGTTTTTGTGATTCCTGTATCTACTACTCTAATATGCTCTTGACAGAGTGGAGCAGCCCATTTCAGAAAAGATGAAGCCCCTTCTAGACAGCCAAGTCTTCCCCTAGGCACAATTTTTAGAAGGCCTTGGGATATGCACCAAAGGCTAATTACGTGGCCGACAGAGAGCATCAGTTGCTTTCTTACTGAATGATGTCTTCACTAGGTGAAATGAAGCTGAGTTAAGGGAATGACAAAGAATATAAATATAAAAAAAAAAACCCCTAAGAATAATGGTACCTGGGATTAGAAGAAATATTCTCTCTTAGAGTAAGGAAAAAGTCATCTATTTCTATTTTTAAAGGCTTCTTTGAAAAATCAAACAAGGTTGCTTTTTACCAAATGCCCTCAATGTCTATTAAAATGACCCCATGGAACAGAATTTTAAATGTGTTTTCTAATACTAGACAATCTTACTTTCCTGGGATTAACTTTCCTTATAGGAAAGCATGAATTAGAACTGATTCTTAGCATTGGAAAACAGTAGGCTTCTTCCAGCAGGCAATTAAATGCCTCATGTGACATGCAACCCCAAAGGAGGGTGGGCCGATTCTCCAGAGACTACAAATAACAAGGTGACAACTCATCAAATGGCTGTGGGATTTCCAGTACTCAAGTAAGTTGTAAAGATAAATGAGAAAAGACATGAGAAAGTCCTCTGAGAAGCCCAGTGCTATAGAAAGAGTGCTGGTCCAGGCATCTGGAGCCCTGGTTTCTAGTTCTGCTGTTGGTATAGGTTAACTTACTAGGCAGCCCTGGGCAAGCTACTACCTTGCTGTGGTCCTTTCCTGGACTAAACCAGGGGCTTGGCTACATGACCACTAACGTTCCTGTCAAGTCTGATATGTTCTCATTTTCTGAAAATCCATGTTAATGATAAAGCATTTGCAATGGGGCGGGCCTGACTGACATCCCATGAGCTGGGAAGTGTGAGCTGCTTTTGTAGCCATGGGAATGGAGTGATGCTTGAGACTGCCACAGTTCTTACTCACGGCCCCTTGTGTTCTGGCTGGAGTTAAACATAATCAGTGGAAGTGGACATCAAATGGGGCAAAGCTCCCAATCCAGTACTTTAATCTGACCTTAGTAAGTCCCTCAGCACTGTAGTTTAACCATATAAGCCAAAAACCATGGATAAAGACACAAAACTTTTCAGGATCTATGAGCCAGTGTTATTCAGGAGACAACTGCTCGCCTTCTTATGTAACTTCTAATATATCCATTGCTAAGCCACTAGATAAACTACAGCTCCCATGTGGTAGGCAAGAATTGTCCCATAGAACCTTCTAGGTCAGAGACTAGGGCTTATATTACTAACATGGAATTTCATCTTCCTTCATCATAGCAGCCCCAGCCTACATACATGGGAATCTTGTATCTTGTGGCAGGAAATATTTAACAAAGAGCTATAGAAATGAATCTGCTCTATGGCCTGATGGATACTCATCATTAGTGAGTTATTACAATAATAGCTGTACATCAGATGCTTTATCTTGTTTCTTTCCATGGACCGGTGCAAGTTTCTTATTGAATACTGTTCAATTGTGCCCAGAGATGGGGAGAGGTACAGTGGTTTAACTTTCTTTTTTTTTTTTTTTGTTGAGACGGAGTCTCGCACTGTCGCCTGGGCTGGTGCCCAGTGGCGCGATCTCAGCTCACTGCAACCTGCGCCTCCTGGATTCACGCGATTCTCCTGCCTCAGCCTCCTGAGTAGCTGGGATTACAGGCGCCCGCCACCACGCCCGGCTAATTTTTTTGTATTTTTTTAGTGGAGATGGGGTTTCACCGTTTTAGCCAGGATGGTCTCAAACTCCTGCCCAAGTGATCCACCTGCCTTGGCCTCCCAAAGTGCTGGGATTACAGGCATGAGCCACCGCGCCTGGCCATGGTGCTTTTATTTTTGTCTTTTGTTTCGCCATCTGGTGGCAATAATTATCTTCATCCCACTCGTCCCCAAGTCAGCCTTATCCTAAATCCTTCAGGAAACCCCACCTAAGCTCTGGAACTACTCAACAAGGCATAACAACAGAGAAAAAGGGCTTCAGACTTGAACGTGAATGGGACAGAGTTGTGTACACATGCACTCCCTCCCCCACTCCTACCAGGTCAATGTGATTTTTCCATCTCTTAATTCATTTCAGAAATATGGGCTCGGGAGCTTGTTTAATCTCTAGGACTCTTTTTCTTGGGGATGTGAGGCCCAGAAAGCATGTATCATCACAATGCTTTATCCCAGCAGAAGCTTGTGATTTTGCCCATTTGACTGATACAAAGAATCACCTCTTCCCAAATCCCCGAGAAAAGGGGCTCTTTCCCAGGCCCTGCCAGTCACCCCATGGCAGGATAGGCATTTCAGTAGCTACAAGAAAATATCCACATTTTGAAGTTCTTGGCTGGGGTTTTCCAGTATTTCTTGGTGTATCTGCCTTCTTCTGAATTGAAGGCAACAGAGTTATAGGCAACTTCCTCAAATTGTTTTATAAAATGTATCAAGGTCATTACTATTTTTCATTTTCCTTTCTCCTATTGCATCCTTCTCAATTTGAACAATGCTTTGTGCCAACAGAGGGGTGGGCAGTATTGGAGAAATATGCAGGCAGATTTCCTTAGGGATTATCAAGCGTGGGGTTGAGGGGGGATGAAAGAGCAAACTCTGGTTTCCAGCTTACAGGGCATTAAGTACAGCAGTGGACAATCTCTTTCTGTATCTCCCATGCAGCAGTGCTGGCTGGACTTGGCGTTTATAACCTAGTGCCTGTGGGGAAATCAGTCCTACTTTTGGGAAAAGTCGACCAAAAAAAAAAAAAGTCGACAAAAATTGAGGCTTTCACAAGTGATTTCTTTTATATGACATAGGCTCAATGTCATATAAAAAAAATCACTTGTGAAAGCCTCAATTTTTGTCTCCAATTGCTAGACCATGTCACCTCTCTGACAGATGTCTAGAATCTTTATTTTCTTCATACATTTTTCCAAGCAAAAGCTAAGAGATTTAAAAGATGGGATTTACCTCTTTATCATCATGACGTCTTCGAATAAATTCTTCTGTGGATTCCAAGTAATCAGCTGGTATAAAATGTCTTGGCGATTCTGAATCTTTAAAACAATAAAGTAGAGTTAAAACAGGCAAAGATTTCGCTGGAAACCAGCTTGGGAAAATAGTTCACCTTTCATCTATTATAAATATCAAAATTTTAAAGTCATTCTTGATCAATGATCAATGGTCGAATTCTGAAGGAAAAAAAAAATTCCACCCCCTGCCCCATTTTTTGGATTTATTTGTCAACTACTTTAATGCAAAGAAAACTACTCAGAAGGCAAAAGGTGAGCAAAATGAGAGAACTTTCTTTGTAAAGTTTCCCTAACAAAGAGGCGTGCAGGACCTTATAGGGACAAGGCACACACTCACACACATATAGGGCCATTGAGAGAGGCTGCCTCTCAAAAAACCACGGGATATGTTGGGGCTTGGTACAAACAGCAAGGGGTTCAGGAGTTCAAATGAACACATTTCTCAGTTGAGCTAAACGGCCAATTTTTCTTTCGAAACACAGTTTGGTGGTTAGTCTAAATGACATGGGGGCTTTGTTTTTAAAGAAGTGCAGCCACTATGAGCCATGATTAATTGCCAAGCAAAACAAACAGAAAACAAAGGACAGACCAGAAAATGAGCACCAAGGGCACAGAGGAGGAAGGGATAATGCAAGCAAAGTGGAGGGACGGGCAGGTGAGACTAGGCAAACACACAAAATGCCACCTCCGCGGGATGGTGCCAGTTCACTTTGTGGGTTGTTGTTCCTGTCCAGGCTGTGGTCTGAGTATGGCACGGAGTTTCCATTATTAATGGCCCTTGGGTAGTCCTCCAGGGCCGTGGGTCTCTCCTGAGAGGGCTCTGAGCTGCGGCTAAGCCTGGCCATGGTGTGTCGGGAAGACAGGCGTGTGGGAACCACGGGCTTCCCCCCAGAAGGGGGCTGGTCCTGATGGGGCTGACTGGGGAGGTCTGGCTTCTGGCCTACCAGGAGGCCTGAGGAGTCACCAGGAGAAGGTTGTCTGGGGTGGTGGTGGAGGGGCTTTTTCAGCCGGAAAGGAAGGGGGCTCATTAGGTAGATGTTCCTGAGGAGGGTGCTCTTGTCCCCTCTGGAATCCAGGCGCCACTCGGGCTGTCTAGAGGTCTGCTGCTGCTCATGCTTCCGGATGGTGGTGAAGCGAGTGTATGAGGCCGGGCAGGTGCCCTTGCACTTGTTGAGGCGATGTTTGGGGAAATCTCCGTGAACGCTGCTGCTACTGCCTTCTCTGCTGTCAGTGGAGATATTTGAACAGCGGTCCAGGTCATCAGAGCAGGTGGAGAGGGGCTCAGAAGGCACAAGGCCCCTGAAGCTCAAGGCATGGTGCGCCATATTGCTACATGTTGGGGAGGCATAGACCCCACTGGAGTTCATCCCATCCATCTCCTTGGGACGGAGCTTGGTTGACTCAAGGAGGGACTCGGCCGAGCGGGCTGAGGTCAGGTTGCCCCGGGACAGCACAGGTGTGGGAGACTTGCTCAGCCTGCCGGACAGGTCCAGGGATGGCATGGAACGGGACCGCTGAATCAGCTGCTCAAAAGCGGTGATGCGGGAAGAGACGGTGTGCTTGGGGATGTGTTCCGAGCCCTCCTGGCTGGGGCCCAGCTCACCCCTGGACAATGCCAGGCTACTCTTTTCAAAGTGGGAGGCAAGATCTCGCACACTCGAGGAGGAGGAGATGGAGCCCAGGAAGAGGCCAGCTCGGTTGATCTGGTGCATGTCCCGATAAAGCATCGTGAACTGCATCCCAGCCTTTCTTGAGAGAGGGCAGGGCCTCCTGCCGCTGGTGCTGTACTCCTGGAGGCTCATGGTACTGCTCGACTTGCTGTCATAATCCCGTCGGGAGCGCATGAGCAGGTTCTCAATGCTCCCTCCCACTTGGAGCGGGAGGCCTCTTTTGGAATCATTCAAAGAACCGGAAACACAAAGGTTCTCACAGCTTTGAGCCTTCTCTGAGGGCAAGAGGATACTCTTCTGTTCCTGCAAAAGAGTGCTGGGAGCCGAGAGCCTGGGTTTGAATTTGGAAGGAAGGATTTCCGAAATGCAGGCTTTCGCAGCTGACAGGGGCTTCTTGTGCTTACACACAGGGCCTAACGCATTGCTAGTGTTAAACGTTCGGCTATGGACTGAAGATGAAGAAATCATGTGAGCATTCCCACCTTTACGATCCACTGGTAAGCATGCAGAATAAAATAAATAGACCCATTAGGTTAAAGCTGAAAGCTGCTAAAAAGAAAAAGGAAAGGTAACATGCTCATTTGTCATAAGGGCTTTTAAAAAATTTCCAGTCGATGTCCGGAAGCAAAATAATCTGTGCTGCAAAGCAGGTGCAAGGATGCAACAACAAAAAATGCCTACCCTGCTAGAGTTAGGAATGGCTAAAGCTCAGCTAATTTCTAAGAAAAGGTAATCAGAATGAGAGAGAAAAAGAGAGAGAGAGAAATCTTTAAGGAGAGCAAGGTTGGGGGGGTCAAAGGAACAGAAACTATTAAAACCAGAAAGAAAAATGGCCGGTAAGAAAATAGGGGAGGGAATTTAAGAGGGCTCTGAGGCCTGGATGTGGGTCTGAACAAGGCACGACTTATCCCCATTGCTGGAGGTTCACCACGGCCGACGCTCAGTGAATGGAGGTGGATGGGAGATGGAGGCCTTGCAGGCTTCACCCAGTTAATTACCTTTAGTGGAAGCCGAGCTGGATGGTCGCTTTAGCCCACTCAGGCCCTGAAGAGGGATGTCGCCACCTTCCAAGACACTTTTATAAATTTGTCTCTCATTCTCCAAGCTAGTGAGATCCCCAGGAGCCCCATCTGATTCCCTCTTCACTGCATGGAAGTTGGAAGAATATATACTATGAACAGGTAATTTTGAAAGAAAGAGAGAAAAGGGAAAAAATAAAGATAAGAATAGGAGTTAGTGCTTTTAACATTTTTCAAACAGCACATTACCTGCTGAGGACAAGAAATACAGCCGGCATCCTAATCAACAACTGTCCTTCCTAAAGAGTGCTCTTTTTAGACACACATTTCTACAGACAGGCCCATGGAGCCCCGAATGCTCAGGAATCTTGCCCAAATAGCAAAGTTCTCTAACTGAAATGGCTGCATTTGCCCTTTAAAAGAAAAATTCTGTGGAACGCCGCCTGGGGAAGAAGGGTTGGAGGAAGGATAGGGAAGAACAGGGGGAAGATCACACACAGGGGAGTGCAGGAGGACCCAGTGGCTGCACGCAAGATGGTGCAGTCGAGGACATGAGTGGTGCCTCTGTCATGTAGCCAGGCAGTGCCAGCTACTCCAAGTCCACTACCTGGATTATTTTTCTGGGTTATTCTACGTAAGCATTTGGAATATTAAAATCATCAATGAAAGGGGGAGGCCCAACTGTCTTGGGTATCCAGGAAAATCAGTGACCAAGTGAAATTGGAACCTGGGATTCTATGGGCTCTTAGTGTCACAGCCACATTTGCACTCACTTCTTTCAAAGTTTGTGTTCAGAAGATTATGACATGACATGCAGTATGAGCATAAATGATTGCTCATTTATAGCCTCCATTTATTTTTATCTTGTTAAAATCAAGGTGTTTCTGCAAGTTACCACAAATTCCTTTTGGAATGAGGTGAGGCACAGAAAAAAAAAATTAAGGGTACTTACTCACCGAGTCCCTCCCTTCTCCTAATCCCACTTTTCTATGCCTGCCACTAACACACTGTCATTCACACACACACACGCACACAAACAGACACGTACATGCACAGACATGCACGTGCATACACGCATACACACACACACACACACACACACACACACACACACTTCTCAGTTAAGTGAATGACTCCTGTCCCGTAGAACCACATAGGCTTCTGCTGGGCTTCTTTTATTCCTATCGAACTCAGGTTACTGGTATCAAAATAGATTTTTCAGCTCTGAAGACCCATTGCTAGGTGGAATTCCTTCATCCCTCTGTTTCATTGTGAACATCAACTAACATACAGAACAGCTTAAAGAATTACAGAGTGAACACCCATATTCCCGCCACCTAGCTTCTATAGGGGCCACAAACTGTGACTGCTCGATCACACATCTGTCCAGCTATATTTCCCTCTACTCATCCAGCAATGATGAATAATGTGATGCTTTTACATTTCGGGAAACTGGCCTTTCTTTCTGTGCATAACTGCAGCCTCTGAGTCCCCATGGTCACTGATAATGACAGCAAAAACAACTCTACACGCCTCTTGGTGAGCATCCTACATGGCAGGCACTGTGCCTATTGGTCATTCTCACTTCAATCCTAACAATCCTACTTCTGCCATTTTTCAGATAAGGAAACATGGCACTGAGAGATTCAGTAACGTATCAAAGTAGGCAGGTTAGCAGGATGGCAGGGCTGGAACTTGAACCAGGCCATTGAGTACTACACAGATAATATTCTCTCTCAGCTCCTGTTTTATTTCACTGCTTATTAATTTATTTTTTGTAGGGACAGGGTCTCGCTATGTTGCCCAGGCTGGTCTTGAACTCCTAGCCTCAAGTGATCCTCCCACCTTGCCCTCCGAAAGTGCTGGGATTACAGGCATGAGCCACTGTGCCCAACCTTCAGCTCCTGTTTTATTGATAGATACAACATTTCCCTACAACTAAGAAGGCAGTGGCTTGCACACTACGGGAACCAGAGGGGAGCTGAGGGATGCTCCAGCTCCCTATACACCATCACCGCTGAGTGTTACTCACCATATATACACCCCTAAGATGAGTGGCACCAGATGCAGGAGTCAGAAACGGAAAAGAGGTGGGGACTCTGGTAGAATACCACCACATCTCCACCTTAGAATAATAAAGTCCCCTGAGCAATACTATTGCTTCTGGCACTGGTAATCCCCTCATAGAGCTGCCACTTACTGAGCCTCACCTTGTACCCACCTCGGGCTTAGGGCTTTACCCACCCTATTTCAAGGGACTGCAGAGGATGGGGGTCAGAGCTCCCCCAGGGCCCTCTTCATTCACTCTGGCCTAGATGTGGGGGTCAAATGCTTTTCCTCTTTACTTAGAGGAGTTGGAAGAACCCGAGGGTAGCTTGCAAGGCTGCAGCATCATATGCCAATTTAAATAAATGTGAGTTGATTTAAACTGGCTTATAATTTTGAATTTCCTAATTAAAAATAAATATGTCCCTTTTCTAAATTTCCTATTCATTATCCACCCTCTTCCCTTTGGTTGCATTTTCTGATTTTGCCCTTCAGTTTAATGCTATGTTTCCTCTTTTTGTATAACCCCAACAGCAAAAACATCCATGAATAGATGTCCTTTATCCTTGCTGACCAACAGTTGTGGTGACTGAGGTCTCTTTTGAAGGTATGGTGTCTGAAGCCCCGCCCATCCTGGTTTGGGGCTACCACACCTCCTTCAGCATTGGAGAGCAGTAAACTAAAATGGGCTTGAGGCTGCCTCCATACTTTGAGTTCCTATTCTTCTGCAACCTAACTATGTAAACAAACTACAATCTAAAAGTATGCTCTTATAACAAGTAGCTGAGTCTCAGCCAATCACAGCAGCCAAGCTTCAGCCAATCCCAGGCTACCAACTGATCAGCCCATGTCTATATAAATGCCCAAACAGGCAACTGTGGAGCTGCAACCAATCCAGCTGTAGCTGTACTCACTGTCTTTTGTTGTTTATAAATGCTGCCTGCCCATGTTGCTGGGTGAAGCTCTCTGAACTGCCCGTGGTTCTGAGGGCTGCTGGAACATAAATCCTTCTATACCTTAAATAAATCTGCTAAATTTAATTTGTCTAAAGTTTTTCTTTTAACGGAGTGACTGACAACAGCTTCCATTCTGCTGTGCCTGCTATCCTTTGAATTGCCTCAGCTTTGGCCAGAACTTTTTTTTTTGAGACAGAGTCTCACTCTGTCACCCAGGCTGGAGTGCAGTTGCACCATCTTGGCTCACTGCAACCTCTGCCTCCCGGGTTCAAGTGATTCTCCTGCCTCAGCCTCCCGAGTAGCTGGGACTACAGGCGTGCGCCACCACGCCCGGCTAATTTTTGTATTTTTAGTAGAGACGGGGTTTCGCCATGTTGGTCAGGCTGGTCTCGAACTCCTAACCTCAGGTGATCCACCCACCTCAACTTCCCAAAGTGCTGGGATTACAGGAGTGAGCTACCACACCTGGCCTGGCCAGAACTTCTAAGTCATCTTCCTAAGTTCCTAATAACTTTGTTCTGTCATGACTCTTGGCCATAACTGGCTGCCTGACCTCATACCTCTGCTCTGCTTCACCAATGGTCAGATCTCACCCTACTCCAACCCCTCAGCCACCTCACTCTCTGGCCTTATTCCACCCATTATCACCATTTTTCCCTGCTTCCTACCAGAACGATAAACCAGCACTCAGGAAATCTCTCAGAATGGATTTGCCACAGCCAATTGTTTTTCTGATACCAAAGCTAACAAAACATGCTTTTTCCAGATGTGCAACATTTTGAAACCGAGGCACTCCTCATTTAAAAACAATACCTAAGAGCTCTACAACAATGCTGTGTCGCCCAGGCTGGAGTGCAGTAGCGTGATCTCGGCTCACTGCAACCTCTGCCTTCCGGGTTCAAGTGATTCTCCTGCCTCAGCCTCCCAAGTAGCTGGGACTATAGGCGCCTGTCACCA
>NW_012099987.1:495401-512020 GCF_000951045.1 Mandrillus leucophaeus
CTCCTGACCTCATGATCTGCCCACCTTGGCCTCCCAAAGTGCTGGGATTACAGGTGTGAGCCACTGTGCCCGGCCACAACAATGTTTTTAAGTGTATCATATCCATCAGCTCTTCTAATGTTGAAGAGAGACCATTTGTTTCGCCGTACAAAAGGGGAAACTGAAGACTAGAGTGTCAAAGTCATTTGCCCAAGGTCACAGAGTACTTGCTCTGTTCAAGGGTACCAGAGAGGATGAGAGAAGCCGCCTTATCCCCTCAGCTGGTTGAGAAAGGCCCAATCAGGAATAGCAGCTGAGTACTTAACCAAACAAGTTAAGTTCAGAAGCTCAGCTCTGAGCAGCCTTGATTAAGCCAGATTTTGGTTCAGGAAGAGCAAGCAAGAGCTAGCACAGAGAATTCAGCCTCTGGCTAAGATGCAGAGCTGGCTGCTGAGTTTCAAGGGGATTCAACAAAAACACGCTTGCTGGAAGAATAAAGTGAGAGAACAGAGCAATTATCCTAGGGCCAACTATTTCCAATTGTGCTAATGGGCAGGCTCTGGAGGCAGTGGACAGAGTCCTGGAGACTGGGATTCCCACTTGACTCCAGCAAGGAATGTGGATCAGTGGAGGCAAACCCATTCTTGTTGAAAAACTTGCAGTCTGTTTCTCTTGGCCTCAATTTCTTTCACTTGCAAAACTAATAGGCATGGGGAGATTGTACAAAAATCCACCTGCAAATCTGTTATGTACACAGACACTTCTTTTGAGCTCTAGACACATACATTCAACTGCCTTCTAGACATCCATCTGAATGTTTCTCAGGTATCTTAAACTCAACATGTCCCAAACCATCATCCATCGCCTAACCCAGAAAGCTCAGGAAATCGGTCCCCTTCTCCCTCTCCTTGCTCCTTAAGCCTAATCAGTTATCAAGTCCTGCTTCTTCCCTGTCCTGGACCCAGCTCACATTAATCCCTTTGCCCTCCACCTCCCGCCTTATCATCGCTCACCTACAACTGTACAACAAACACACATTGCTCCCCGAGTCTCCAGCCCTGACGCCCTCCAGTCATCTCTGTCTAGAAAAGATCTCATCATGTCATTCTACTGCTCATTTATTTGGTCAACAAATATTTACTGAGCATAAACAGGCAACAGAACAGACACAAAGTTCCAGCCTCACAAAGCTTATATTCACCATTCAAAATTATTTACTTATTTCAAGAAGAAGAAAAAAAAACCTAACTGTTGTTAACGGTGGCTTTGCAGGAGGGAGTCTAGATAATCCTGTAGAAGTTTCATTTTATAGTCTTTTGTACTGCATGAAAAACATTATATTTATGATGATATTGTTATTCACATTTTATTTGCAGCTTCTCTCTAAAGTTTAACCTTTCTCCCTCCACAGAACAATAGGTGCTCACTCCTCCCTCCTGGGCCCCATCATTGCATTTACCCCACTGGACTCTGGTTATTTACAAATCTGTCTCCCCTATTGCACCTGGAACCCCTTGAGGGCAGGAAGTTTATCTGCTTAATCTTTGCATGTCTGGTGCCTTGCGTGGTTGTTCAATAAATATTAATAGAATAAATGATTCTATAAAATTAAATGCCTACATGGATACAGATTTCTGACACATTTGTAAAGAGCAGGAGGACCTCTGCTGTTTCACACAGTTCTTCAGGTTATTATCTGTGTTTTGTTCTCAAATCAGATTAAAGGGAAAAAGTGTTTGCTAGTCTACCCTCACCATGTAGAGAAGAACTGCTTGTTCTTGAGTGCCACCTGCTGGTCAAATAGAGTAAAGCTCTTTGGTTAGGCAAAGAAGTTAATGCTGAAATACATTGAAATGAAAATAATGAGTAGTTAAGACTACTGATTTATATATCTGAAATACTAGGAAAATAAAGTACAAAACTGGACACACACTGTGATGTTAACTATAAAAAATATATATATAGAAGGCAAGGACTTGTAGTTGTATTAGGATACTGGGACTATGGGTGAATTCCTCTCCATTCCCAGTTCTTTTAATATTATCATATGTAATCAGGGTTAATTAATAAAATTCTCAACTGAAGTCTGTCCAAGATATTAAAGTGGACTTAAAACAACGCCATCGCTTCTCCAGTTGCCACAAAACGGTGAACCTGGGCCACCTGTGACTACTCCTTCTTCATTCTTTGGGTTAAGGTCAAGTCCTGCCAATGTTTCTGCCTACCCATCATTCCTGTCCAACCAGTGAAAACGGCTACGTTCAACTTACAAGCTGCCTGCCTCAGTGCTAACCAAGTTGGATTTCGGTTAATTAAGATTTACAGATCCATCCATTCATTGAGCAAACATTTACTGTAAGCTTTCCTTTGTGTCAGGCACCCCACTTAGGCTGGTTCCTCACCAATTTCAGATATAAGAAAATCTTACTCATTTGGATAAACTGGGGGAAAACCAAGCCCGATTACTGAAAAATTCCCAAATGGGAGAATAGCAGGAGGAAAAAACTCATTTATTCTTGCCAAGTATTTCATGAGAGCTGAAAAACAGAGACTTTGAAGACCTATTTTCAGTGATATAAATAAGAATTCTTGGTAAATTAACAGATTGAATGTCTTCATGCACATTCAGAGTGTCTGAAAACAATTTGCTCTTTTAATCAGCTTACATTAGTACCCTCCAATCCTGCTAACTCAATGTCATAAATAGTTTCTTAAATTGTTGGCAGGGGTTAAGGTTGTTTTTTGTTTCTTCTTGAGACAGAGTCTCACTCTGTCACTCAGACTGGAGTGCAGTGGTGTGATCTTGGCTCACTGCAACCTCCGCTTCCCGGGCAAGCAGTCCTCCAGCTCGGCCTCCCGAGTAGCTGGGACTACAGGCATGCGCCACCAAGCCCAGCTAATTTTTAAAGTACTTTTTGTAAAGAGGAAGTTTTGCCATGTTGCCCAGACTGGTCGTGAACTCTTGGCCTCAAGTGATCCCCCCACCCTGGCCTCCCAAAGTGTTGGGATTACAAGTGTGAGCCACCATGCCAGGTCTAAATTGTTTTTTAATAGCTCAGAAACATCAAACCTTAGTATATCTTCTGCTAACTTATTACCAAATTTTGAATCAGTATGGAGCACAGGAGAGTTTACTGCCAACCCCAGTGCCTTGGTCTAGAGCCTCACTGTTCCTAACCTGGATATGGCTCTGCCCTGAACCTGCTGAGGAACTACGGCATTACACTGCTTTGATGTGCCTATTTCCTCATCTATAAAATGGGGATTAAAAATAATGCCTCATCTTGGAATGTTCAGAGGATTAAATGAGGTAAGGTAGATAAAATACCAAGCACAGGACCTGGCACATAGTAAATGCCTGATAAATTGTTAAAATGGTGTTATTCAACGCCTGTGCTCCTTTCTCCCGACTGCCTGTGGTAGCATTTGCCACTTTGCCTTTTCATTTACTAACCTTATTTGTATGTGTGTGTGTGTGTGTGTGTTTTGCCCCAAAACTATTAAGGGACTATATCTACATTCCTATTAGAATGCAGAGCTTAGTGCCTTGGATCCAGTAGAGCTAGGGAATTCACTCAGCTAGCTGTCCCATGAAGCCCCTTCTGTCTTGTGCAGTTTCGGGGGATGGAGGTGAGGAGGTAAAGGAGGGGAGCAGGCAGCAGGGTTAATACAGGCAGTCGGGACTGCCAAAGTGACAAGCTGAGAATAAAGAGGTGGCCTGGAGGGACCAAGGAGAGCTTGCTTGGAGCTGTGGCCTTGAGGACATCCTTTATCTGCAGGTAGCCTAGGGTCATCTGGTGGGCTTCACCTCTGAAGGCACATCTCTAGGACCTAGAGGACCTGTGACTTATTGTCATTTTTAGAGCTGAAGGCCCGGCTCAATTGGAAGCTCTTTAAAAGGGAGCAAGCTGCAGAGCCAGAGTGGGGGACATGGGTCCCAATGCTACACATGAGCCCTGACACCTGTCATATTGGTGACTTAGTCACCAACCCCACAGTGAATGCAAGAGATTTTACACCAGTCCTTCTTCAAGGCGGGAACTGTCCCCTAAGGCAGTGCTTCTCTAGCTGCTATCTTAATATGTCTTCTTAATTTCTTCTTACGCTCCTGGGTATATTAATCATGAAACATACATATTTATAGAAGAAAAATTAACATGATGGATCTAGCTAGAGCTTTTGATCACTACCCTAAAAAGATGAAAGTTTTTCCATTTTTCCACCAAAATACCCAAATCCCTGCTGACTTTCAAATGAAACTCTTCCTGTAAAGCACGTTCTCCAGCAATGTAGGTAGGATATGTCCCAGAGACCACACAGTATCTGTCAAAAAAAACTTATACACTCAGCAACTCTGCTCATTGTGGATTTATCCAACCCTACTAGAATAGGTAATAGGGGTGTCTTCCCCTCACTGTCATATTTCAAAGAACAAGACACAGATGTGATGGTGACAAAATAAGAAAAGCTCCTACCAGAACAAGCTCCTTTCCTAAATTCATTGGGTGTACCAGGCACTGTGAAGACTGGGGCCTTGCCCTTGAGGAGTTTATAATACACTAGCAATTATAAAAATACAAGAGTATAACTCAGGTATACAGCAACAGAAGTAAGGGCCATAGAGGTACTAACGTGAGCCGGGGTACAGGAAGGCTCCACGAGGGCTTATCTATACAAGCTAAAATGTTTGCTATTTAACACGTGTAGAACAGGAGGTGAGGGTAGCACTGAACATTTTCAGCTGGGATAACAGCTTCATAGCAAAATGCTGAGAAAGGCTACAGGATTCTCTTCCTACTATAGGATTCAGGATGGTTTGGCAGGGGGAAGAGGCTGGTGGCACCCCACGAAGGAGCGGGGTACGCATGCATCATCCAGACAGAGTCCTAAGAACTGACAGAGGAAAACAGATGCCCGTCTATGTGAGAATCAGGTAAATTAGCCCCCTCTCGGCCCCCTCTTGGCCCCTCCCTCCCCTGGTCTTTTTTTTTTTTTTTTTTAGATGGAATCTCACTCTGTCACCCAGGCTGGGGTGCAGTGGCGCAATCTTGGCTCACTGCAACTTCCGCCTCCCAGGTTCAAGTGATTCTCCTGCCTCAGCCTCCTGAGTAGCTGGGACCATGCCTGGCTAATTTTGGTATTTTTAGTAGAGACAGGGTTTCACCATGTTGGCCAGGCTGGTCTCAAACTCCCGACCTCAGGTGATCCACTTGCCTCGGCCTCCCAAAATGCTGGGATTACAGGAGTGAGCCACTGCACCTGGCCCCCTCCCTCAGTCTTTACACCAGATGTGGCCTGTCTCAGTCACTCACCTCCCCACAAGAACCAGCAAATGAGATTTTTTTTCTTTCTTTTTTGGGACACAGTCTAGCTCTTTCACTGAGACTGGAGTGCAGTGGTATGATCTCAGCTCACTGCAGCCTCAATGATCCTCCTGCCTCAGCCTCCTAAGTAGCTGGAACTACAGGTGCATACCACCATACCCAGCTTTTTTTTTTTTTTTTTTTTTTTTTTTTGGTACAGACAGCGTCTATGTTGCCCAGACTGGTCTTGAACTCCTGGGCTCAAGTGATCCTCCTGCCTTAACCTCCCAAAGTGCTGAGATTACAGGCATGAGCCACCATGCCAGGCAAGAACTTTGATTCTAAACTTAGACAAATAAACTCCCATTCTAAAGGTAAAGATGCTGAAATGGGGAAAGTTCATGAAAGGTAATACAAATCATCACAAAATTAATTTGGAAGAGGAGAGAACAGAAGAAAAATAATTTGAAGACTACTATTAGATCGCTTCTTATCACCAAACTGTACATCATTCAGAGCCATTAGGCTGATACAAACAAAACACACTTTGGGTCCAAAACATAAGCTTCTCTCTTCCCATTTCTGACATTTAACATAGTAAGCAATGTAAACAAAATAAAATAGCAACTTACTATCCAGGAGTCTCTGAAGAAATTTCCGGAGTGGGGCTGATGGCTGAGCTCTGTAAATGTCCAAAAAAGAAAAAAAAGAAGAAAAAATAATAATGTAGATGATTTATTTTGACTCATATGTTTCAAGTCAAGAGGAAAAAGAGAGAGGTCAATTTCTTTTCCTAGTTTAGATCAGGATCTCTGGAAGTCACGGGGGCTGGATGGAAAAGGTCTTCGGTGCTGGTGGAGGGTGGTGCTCTTTCTCTGGGAGGAGACTGTATGGGCAGGTGGGCCTTCCTAATTTTTTGCCTTCCAGTGGATGCAGCCAAGGCCCTCTGGGTGGGTCAGGAGAAGGCCTCCTGGCTCATACTTATCTTCCGTCACAAGTCACTAGGTGACGGCCCACCGTGGGCCAACATGCTTTAGTGACATGGACAGCACATCCTCCACCAGCTTCTCCACAGCCCTCAGACCCCCTCTGAGCCCACTGCAGATCCCTTCATGCACCCCAAATGCCACATCCAGAGAGAGGGTCACCCAACACTTTAGGTCCAGAATGTACAAAAGCGTATTTTAAAATACCACGCTGTATTTAGATAACTTGTGTATGCCTGCAAATTTAGGAGTGCAGAAATGGGGAGATTTGCAATTTCACCAACCCTATTAATGACCATTTCGGCATGAATAAGGGAATGTTTTATAAAATTACCAGGCACCACGCAAAACGAAGAAAACAACCAAGAGCTACATGCAGAGAAAAGGCAACATAATTCTGTAGTTTAGGGTTTCTGTTGTCTTTGAGAGAAAAATGCAAAGGCTTTGACATGCTTGTTTTTAACAATAAGGTAGTAGTTGAATAAATCAATGCAAAGGTTAATTTTAAAGATACTTCTACCTTAAATAATGCCCTTATCTCTAACAATGACCATTTTAAAAAAAACTAACTATTTGGAGAAGAGACATTTAAGGAAAGGAGAGAAAGAAAAGGAAGAGATTGTGAAAGAGAGAAAAGGAAATGACAGGGAAGAACAGGCAAACTCACCCACTAGCCCCCTGCCTGCTGAAACCTGGTGGGCTTGTGTGCTTTCATTTCTGAGGGCACCTCTGCTCCGCGATGAGGACTGTACCCCACGCCACCGCCATTATTCCTCAGAAAGCACACCCCTCTTACCTCCACATCCATCCTCCAGCCCTTATGGCTGCACTGTCTTGCCTGCCCATCCTCTCCTTCTTGAGTCTCCTACCTCTGAACACCTGTCCTGTCTGGTCTTCCACCTTGAAAAAACTTTGACCCTGTAGAATCCTCTGGGAACACTCCCCTCCCTTCCTTCCTCCCATGGCCACATCTTTTCACTCAGTGCTATACCTCTGCAGGCTCCCGATTCTTTGCCGTATACTCTAACTGCCATGAACTACTCACCCAGCAACCTCCAAAGCCTTTGGAAACATCTTAGTCAGCACATCCACTGACCTTCCTGGGAGTCCACCTTTCTGGACCTCTGGGAAGATCTCACACTTTCTCCTCTTGCTCCACCACTCGCTTTTCCCTCTGCTTCTGTGAACTCTCCTTTCTCTCCCTCTCCCCTTCTACTGTTCCACGTCACCCAACGTCCCCATGTGTAGTCCTTGGTTTCACATCCTTTCTCTAAACACAATTCCCTCTTCAGTCTTTCATCTACTCCATCTACTCCCTAGTTGGGTGTCTTCTTCTACTCCCAGAGTTTAACCATCACCTCTCCTCAGGTGACTCCAATCCCCATCTTAAGCCCATGCCTCCTGCAAGAACCCCAGTCTTAAAGTTCCAACTGCCTACCGGATATTCCCTATATGACACCCAACCAACACCTCAAAGGTCATTACCTAAAGCCAACTCCCTCACCTTGCCTCTGCCCTGATCTTCTTCCCGGCTTTCCTCTGTGACGTGCTCACATCCTCATTCTTCCAGCTGCCTGGCCAAAACCCTAAGGTTGTCTTCGTCTGAATCCCATCCCTCAATTCTTTGCTCTTCACACCAGTTAAACTGTCCCACTGCAACATCCTCAGTGACCTGGCCTGCATCTGTCCGCCTCACTGCACGCTGGCACACCCAGCATGGGCTCTCACCATAGCCACAGTCACCATTCTCACTCCAGGACTAGTTGTGATCTCTTCTCACCTGGGACTTTCAGTTCCACAGTGGCTAATCTGGTCCCTTCACCCTAATTGGAAACTCAGCCCCTAACCCTCCCCTGCCGCCTGCCCCACCCATCACCTGTCTGCCTCACCCATGTGTGCAGTGCCTCTGGTGGCTCCTTCAAGTGCTGAGGGAGAGTGTGAGCCTAACCCCTGGCCCTGCTGGCTTCCTCACGCTCTGCTGTCTCTGGATTCCCAATTCCTAACACCCTCAAGCAACCTGCAGCTCCTTGGCTCCTGACTCTCTTATCCCAGACCCCTTGGCCAAATCCCCGGTCTCTTCACCCCTTCCCTGGTTTGAGTCTCTGATGCTCTCATGACTTCTTTTGTGCCCAAGTCACTGGGGCTGGAGATCTGACTCCCCTTGTCTCCGTTCTGCTTAAGTGTGGTATGGGTCCATCAGCAGTTTCCACTTTTCCTGTCATGGTTTGTGGACCTTCCTGGCCTCCTCAGCTCCATATTCCTTCTGTATCTTTTTTTTTTTTGAGACGGAGTCTTGCTCTGTCACCCAGGCTGGAGTGCAGAGATGTGATCTTAGCTCACTGCAACCTCTGCCTCCCGAATTCAAGCAATTCTCCTGCCTCAGCCTCCCAAATAGCTGGGAATACAGGGACCCGCCACCATGCCTGGCTAATTTTTGTATTTTTAGTAGAGACAGGGTTTCATCATGTTGGCCAGGCTGGTCTCGAACTCCTGACCTCAAGTGATCCACTTGCCTTGGCCTCCCAAATTGCTGGCATTGCACGCGAAGCCACCTCCTTTTGTATCTTCTCTAAAGATATCTTTTCCTTTTAAGAGTCTCTTTTGTTTTGTCAGGGAGCCCTCCAGGCAATTCTATGAACATTTGGTTTTTTCCTGTTTGGAAACCTACTTGCCACGGTGTCTTTCTCTCTCTCTCTTACTCTGTCTCATATACCCTTTAATAAACCGCATTTTGACATAGCTCCCTTTAAAATATCAATGCAGGCTCAGTTTCAAACACTCTTTTTGTGTGTCCAGGCCATCTGACCTCTGAGTGCATTTTTCATTGACAACTTTCTGACCTTTAAAATAACAAACACTACTACTCTGACAGCGCCATGCACAGAAAGGGTACCCAAAGCACTGCTGCTGAGTTTTTGAAACTGATCTCTGAGGTTGGTATCTCCCAGGGCTGCAAAAAAGACAAGGAAACTGCCAAAAATGGCTCCCTGAAAATTCAGAGAAGGCAGAGAGAGGCAAAGGAAGGGAACTTAAAAGGTCGCCCCTGGAAAGCAGAGGAAGAGAGTAAGGTGGGAGAGTAGTTTAGCAGCCTCTCTGCATATATTTGAAGAATCCCCTTTAAGGAAGATGCCAAGCTCAAAAGAAAACCAAGCAAAAATGAACTGGGTAGGGGTGGGGGAAGGAGTCTAAAACAGGAGTCAGAAAGCCATGCAGCCTAAAATAGCCAGCATCACTGTCCGTCACCTCAACTACGTCAACAACCATAGAACAAAGAAGAAAACAAAGCACAGCTTGAAAAGGAACTGATGGCATGAGAAAAACTAGGAAATACCTGTGGCACGTTTGCACTGGGTGCTTTATTAAGCGTCTCCATTTTTTCTAAATCTGCCTCTAACTCTGTCTGGCAGAGGCTGAGATCTTTGTCTAGATTAGTCTGGTTCAAGAAAGAAAAGATAGGAAAGAAGGTTTTAGTTTAGACGAAAGGGAGAAAGAATGGAAGGTTAAGTTAGAAAAAATGAATTTTTTTCTTAGTGTTATACTTTCATATGGCCAAGATAGCATGACTAAAACACGAGAGCTCACTGGAAATTAGTTGAAGACATGAAAACAGAGAATATAACATTAGGCATATAAAACAGAAATCCTGAAGTCATCAGAGCTTCAAAAGCCATTCTACTTGCCAAAGAGAACTATAAAAACCTACCTTTAAGGAAATGCCTATTTTCTCTTTTTTCAGAGTGTGGTGATGGTGACAAATACTATTGGTCAGAAGAACACATAATTGCTTTAAAAACCTCTAAACATTAGTATATGTCTTAGAGAATTTGTTAAATAGTTTTATTACCAAACCAAAAAAAAAAAAAAAAAAAAAAGCATCAAGTTTTTAAAAAAGTGATTTAAGAAAAAAACAAAAACAAAAACCAAAAAACAAACCCACAACACACTCACACTAACCAAGGCTAGAGAGCACACACAGTCCAACGGAGGAGGCACAGCGGAATTACCTTTCTATCCTCTCTAGGAAGGATAGAGCAGTCTCCAGGAGTATAATCCCATATCTTTTTGGGAGGCTGACGGGAAGCAGAGGAGGAAATGAAGAAATGAGCATAAAGACATAAAGACAAACATGGAGACTGGCTCAAACAAGGAGGGGCACACTAGGAGAACTGTATCAACACAGAAAGGTGAACTCAAAAGTAAGGGGAGTGGGTGCTGCCTACAGACACAAGGCTGCCTGCTGGAGCAGAAGCCTGAGGACTTGGGAGCTGGGACCATGACCTAGGAAGTCTGTTTCTATGTCTACGTTTCAAGAGCAAATCATCACTGGATTCTAAATATTGAAAACTTAAAAAAAGAAAAGAAGGGGGAAAGAAAAGCATTAACACACATTTGAACAAAAATAGAAACTTTTAAATTCCTCATTGTTCTTTTCAAACTAAGATTGACACTGAAGATTCTACATTTTTGAGGCAGTCTTCTGCTGTAAAATTCATTGTGTATTAACACGTATGTGAATCTATGATCACTGGATTGATCAATGGACTGAACCAAATGTACTTTCCATGGTTTGTAGCAACGAAATCCAAGTATAAAATGGGCGTTAAATAGTGCACTAGGCAATTTCATACCAGTAGTTTTAAAATCTCCTTTTACAATTTAACTAGACCTTGATAGTGGTGGAGACATACTTTTCATCCCCTCTTAGAGAACAGAGTTTAAACCCAGAATTTAAAGAGGGGACTATAAGGTTATTTTTGTTTTGTCTTTTAACTCTTCAAGTCAGATTTAGAGCTGCATTCCTAAGACAGAAATTTGCCAAAAGATTGTTGTAAGTTTAGAGGGTGGAACATTCAGAGGTTACAGGTGACTTTTAACTCTGGATCCTCTCTTCCACTTTTCTGCCTATTTAGACTTGAGTTTTCTTACATAATGACCTCTAGGGGGATAAGAAATAGGAGATCACTAACAGCTCCTAAACTTTTGTGCAAATTTCATTATAGCCAACTCTATGGAAGCATTCAAACTGGTTCACATTATGAAATTTTGACTTGCTCTTACATATAGAAATAACATCAATTTCTATAGAAATTAGAGGAAAACAACTTAGAAGAAAAAGCTGATTCCCAGGCTCTTTGTAATACATCTGCAAATGAGAAGTAATCTGATTCCAAGGTGTGTTCACCACTGACAGCAACAGGTCAGTAATGTCATCTCTGCACGTGTATATTCTGCATTTCGTCAAGTAAGTGATATTAGCAATTACCATTCATCTTTAAGCACTTGATACACTTGGACTGTTCATCTGCAGAAGCAGACTTTTTAAAGTCTAATGACTTATGATCATTTCTTTCTTTACTGCAATAAACAGGACAGTGTTTACAAATTAAACTGGTTTTAAATAATCCATCCAAAAATGGTCCCTGGAGTCTTGAACTATTTGCTATTCTAACAACTTGTTGGAGCTAAAAAGGTATCTTTTTAGTGAGAATCCTGCTGAAATTTCCGTTTGTTTTGGGTGGTTTAAGCGAAGGGGTGGAGGAAGCAAGGAGTTCAGGGTAAATGTCTAGTGTCAAAGTTCTGACAGGCTTTACTCAGGGAAAGTGGTTCCCAGTTGGTGTGACAAAAAAAAAAAAAGTAGAAATGCTAATTCCCATGATCTGGTAGTTTTGATTCTGCTTCTGAATGGCTGAAAAACTTTCCAAAACAACTTCCATGGTTTGTGCCACTTTATTTATTTATGTCTCTTATTCTTTTGTGGCAGAGTGGTTTGAGTAGGAAGTGAAGAAAAAATTTTTCCTTACCACACCTTCCTCCCAAACCCTGTTGGTTCAACTAGGTCATAAGCCCACCATTAGGATGCCTCAGACCATAAGGAGCTGTTCATTTCAGGGCTATTCCTCAGGATATGGGCATTGATTTAGTTAATTTGGCAAGTCTTCACAAGTATTACCTTTTAAAATAAGACCTACACAAAAAGGAACAGTCTCATTAGAAGAACTCTGAGGCCTGTGCAAAGAATGCATGTGGCTTCAGAGAAAATGCTATTTTGAAAAAGCATCTCTGAGTCTTTAAATAATTAAGAGGCAGTTAGAGCAATGGGGTAGGGATACAAGCTAGAGGAAGGCCCCAGTATACAACTGGACTGTGTTCTCAACATTTGTTTGAAGTTAGATGTGTGGTACCTGGAGTGAAGTTTTTGGCAGCAATACTGTTAATTTATCAAGCTATGCATGGAGACTATTTAATGTATGCTGGCATCAAAATACTATATATTATCCTCAAAAATTATTTGTAATGATAGATTTAGTAAAACATTCACAACTAATTAGGAAAAAAGTTCCACCATGTTTCCTGAAAGCTAACATTTTAGACAAACCTGATTTAGCTGTTTGGCAGATGAGATAGGCAGAAATTTGTGGATTCTGAAACAGACTTCAAAAAGCAATGGCATGGACTCTATGAAATGTAATTTAATAGCTTTTGCTTTCCTTGATTAAAGTGTGGCATTATTGTTTCATATACCAATCATGGTCTGTTTTGGGGGTGGGGAGACAACTACACACAGCAAAAGCTTTTCTTGGTGACATAATTGACCAGGTTTTAAGAAAAAGAAGAAAAGAGAAAGGGTTAGGAGACTGTTAAATACTGCACGTGGAAAAGATTTCCTGAGGTAGACTTAACTGATGTCTGAATGGTGAACAGCAGAGGGGGGAAAAAAAGGAGAGGAAGGAGAAGAAATGAGGTGTGCACCAATGCTTTGGGAAGGGGAGAAGGAGGGTGGAGACTTTGGGTCAGATGCGTCCCTCTCCACTGGTCACTAGGTGGCGCTGTTCATCCAGGACAGCTCAGCTGCTATCGGGAGACAGTGTCTAGGAGGGACCAGAAGAGAGGAACAAGCAGGCTGTTTGCAAGTCTGGTGCTCTTAACTCAGAAGATGCCTGAACTTTCAAAGCTCAGCACCGCCAAATCAAAGAGCAATTCCTAAGCACCACCTTAATTTCTCTTTGTCTTTGTTTTAATAAAAAATCTTAAGACATTTTACTGAACTATAAAATTCATTCCTGTCTGCAAATAAAACTATCATCCAGACCATAGAAACTCAAAAGCTGGATCCAATGCTTAAAGTCTCATACAATCATTGAATAAAATGTGTTTATACACTTAACTCCTCTACCTGTAAATTCTTTTTGCAGCTATAATAATTAAGACTTTAAAGTAACTAGAGTTTTAAAGTCAGTTTCCAGTTATCTCTAGAGGAAGGATGAGCTCAATTCTCCCTTCTATTTTATATTCCATTGGGTGCAAGGCTAAGAAAATCCTCCTTTAAGTGCCAAAAGTCAATTTGTACCAGAGCCGATTCAGAGATATCATGGGGCAAGAGTAGGCTGAATACTAAATATGCTCAAATTCCTTACTCCCATTTCAAACTTTGGGAAATAGAAATCATCCCCTAAAAGTCACCTATAATGGGGTTGCATTTGTGGGTCACATCTGCATAAAGAGGTCCTTGTTGGCCTGTTCTGGGACTTCATTTACATATGTGCCTTTACAAATGCTATTTAAAGCAGAGACAATGCTGGTCTTCTCAGTGTGTAATGCATTTTCAGCTTGTCTTTCACAGGCCATAAAGACTTTGGTCAAGGAAGTGAACCAATGACTGAAATAATGCCATCCACAAGGCATGTGATACTTGTTGTTAGTCGGGGGAGGTCTAAGACAAGCAATGATTATTATTTGTGTTTCTCTGGGATATTCCAGCAAGATATACTTCCAGAGCTCACTATCCTTTCTCAGTGAAGTAAGGCAAAGGAAAGCTCAGAGGTAGTAGTGAGAAGAGACAATCCCACTACGGACAACTAACATGACTGCTCCCTGCTTTCTGAATTCCTTACAAACATCTGATTCTTTAGCAGCAACAATGCATCCACAGCATTAGTTTAAAAGGTGTATAACCACTGAAGCTATTAAACTTACCGGTTTCCCAAACTCCAATTCCGAAAAGAATTTATACCAAGGTTCATTCTTTAAATCTATCTCTTCTGGGCTTATATCCCGACTCTATAGGGGTTGGTGATAGGGAAATGGAAGAAAGAGAAGGATAACATTATGCAAAGATTACATAGGAACAGGCCAGTAGAGATGCAGTGGTTTCCAGGTATATACAGCAGCTGCATTCAACAGCAGCAATCATCTGTTTTTACTGACAACAGCAAAAACAGGAGGGAGAGGACAGGTTTACAAAAACAGGGAAATTGAGGCAGGGGACAGTGAGTGAATCATTCTCAGCCCTAAGGCAGAAGAAAATGGACTACAGATGGGCAACTCTGCACCACACTGCTGCCTACACAACAAGTCTGAATCTGGGCATAACAGCATTCTGCAATAATCTTCAGTAATGTCGAAGAAAAGAAAGCTCTTTACAAAGAACTATTAGTTATGAGCAAATTACCTGGTGAGCACACCAAACATTTAGCCATCTATGCCAGTTGAGTAGAGCAGATTTTTATGGGCTAGTACAACTTTAGTACTTATTTGCAAAGCCACCTTAAGGTTTTCGAAATAAACGCAAATATTGACACTTTATAAAAGCCAATTGGTTAATACTGCATCTTTAATGGCACATGAGTAGGTAGGAAACCATGTCCCGTACATAGTAAAGTGAAAGTGAAAAACGATATAAGTAAAGACAGAGGACACAGTGAAAAAAACATTTTAAACAAGCATCCATGGTGGATGAATACAGACAGAATATACTTCGTATTTTAACAAATAAATGTTAAAGAATTGGGAAAAAATAAAGTGAAAGAAAAGCTAGACAAGACAGAAAACAGAACAAAGGGGAAAAAACTTCTGAGTTATGTGACAAAAATAAGTTAGATTTCTCACTTTATATAACACTATGAGGTATCAATAGACTGATAATTTGATTCCATGGGATATAATATTTAACCAAATAAAGTTCTGGCACCTATTTCATGGAGTAACACGTGTTTCTGGAAGAAACTCGCTGGAAAACGAACGCGTGCAAAGCAAATCAGGTTTTCCCCTTAATAAATTGGAGAAATGTTCACATCAGGCAAAAGTGTTTGAGGTTCATGACTAATTAAATATGTATATATGTTTCAAAAACGTTTGGTAATCACGAAAAGAGAATTGGGGTGATTTTCTACAATAACCTGAAATATAAAATGCATACACTTTCTACTGAGATTGAAAACACTGCACAACAAACTTCACTACTTCTGGGCTATAATATCTGAGGTAGGGGGTTGCCATGTCTGGTGTGCAGGTCTTTAATGCTAGTGCTTCACAAACCAGCTCTTCTTGACTATACTTTTCTCACAACATAGTTAACATCCCCTTTGCAGCTTGTAGAAATGGCTGCTAACTTTCTTAGTGACCTTTACCAATCCCTTTTTCTAAGATCTTTAAAAGAATCTTTAGCATTACTTTCACTTTTGCTACAGGTAGAGGACGATATGGAAATACAGTAGGGAACCTTCCTTTAACTGAAATCAAGCTAGGTTGAAATTGGAGGGAAATACATACTGAAACACAAGGCCTGTCCTCCTGCATGCAGATAAAACCCCCTCCAGTTGTCTTTAGGGACTTAGGGTTTAAATCCTGAAGGAGAAGGCTTGCTCTCACTGTAGTAAATGGATTCTATATTTATTCAATTCAGCGAAAGGAGGTACGATATGTACAAAAACACAACTATTCAGGAGTGGCAATTTAGACACTGGGACTTTCTAGATCCTACTATGATGGGGTTTCATGAAATCTATTTCATGTTTGTTATTTTTACAAAGATTATTTATAAACTGCCCTCTGGGGATGGTTAGGCTTTTTTTCTCTTTTCTTAAATAAAATGTACCAACTCTTTTGGGAAACTGCCTGAAAGTTTTAGTACTCATGATCCCGAAGTAATTAACTCATTTTATTCCCAAAGGTTGTCTGCAGATTGTTTTACCGTGGAGGTTAATGCTGTGCCCATAATAGAATCAGGAGGTTATGTCAAATAGCGATGGGTGAGGGCAACCAGCCTCAGTCCTTTGAGCTGCCCAGAGATAAAGCTAAAAAGGTGATACCACACAGCCCTCACATCTGCATTTGATTCTGCCAAGTATAACTCAGCTGTGGATCCTGTTATGGAACAGACCAATAGAAAAACATCCTTCTGGACACAGAGCAGGAACTCTGGCCTGGCAGACAAGGAAAATTCCATAACGCCTGGGGAAGTTCCTTAGTACCACAGGCTATTCTCCCAGCTCAAAAAAAAAAAAAAAAAAAAAACTAGAAAAAAGGCAAATAAGACACCAGAAAATTGCCAGCTTCTCCTCAAAGACAGTTT
>NW_012099987.1:512070-558367 GCF_000951045.1 Mandrillus leucophaeus
ATCCTGTTATGGAACAGACCAATAGAAAAACATCCTTCTGGACACAGAGCAGGAACTCTGGCCTGGCAGACAAGGAAAATTCCATAACGCCTGGGCAAGCTCGGTCATACAGCGGGATTCTCTCCCAGCTCAAAAAAAAAAAAAAAAAAAATCCTTGGAAAAGGGCAGGTAACTCACCAGAAAATTGCCAGCTTCTCCTCAAAGACAGTTTTGCTTCTTGAATAGAAGCCAGAGACCAGCTTCAAATTCCAATTAAATAAATCACCTGAATGTGGTATGTCTGTGTAGTACTTGATTAATATTCAGAGTTACTGTACCCATATTATCACATTTGACCCACCCGATCTTCCAATTCCTAGTCCAGTGTTCTTTACACTATACCACATTCCCCTTTTCATATTCCACATCACAGGGGCACAGGCCCACTAAGTTTGCAATGACACCAAGCTAAAGCAGGGCTAAATGACCATGCTGAAAAGTCAGGGAAGGAACTCAAAGTGAGGGTGAACTGGGAAGAAACCAAGCTGCATAAATCCCCTTGTTTTACACTTCCAAATGTATACTGCGTCTGTAATCACTCTTTTAATATCTATCTGTCCTACTATACACACACACACACACACATATATATACACACACATATATATATATACGTATTTAACTGAGCTGAACTTCTGTAAGAGACTTAGAGGAAGGTATGATGAAGAAAGAGTCCTGAAAAAGGTCATTTTTGACAAAGCAAGGACTGACCAATAGATCTCCAATTCCAAGGCTAGAAGAGAAAAAGGTATCCTACTATGATAAGAGGGGACCAAGCAGAGATAAAGACCCTCATACGTGCCAGGCTTGGTGGCTCAAGTCTATAGTCCCAGCATTTTGGGAGGCCAAGAGGGGTAGATTGCTTGAGCCGAGGAGTTTGAGACCAGCCTGGACAACATGGTGAGACCCCATCTCTACCAAAAAAAAAAAAATTAGCTGGGGCCAGGCACGGTGGCTCACGGCTGTAATCCCACATTTTGGGAGGCAGAGGTGGGCGGATCATTTGAGGCCAGGAGTTTAAGACCAGCCTGGCCAACATGGTGAAACCTCATCTCTACTAAAAATACAAAAATTAGCCAGGCGTGGTGGTGCATGCCTGTAATCCCATCTACTCGGGAGGCTGAGGCAGGAGAATTGCATGAACCCGGGATGCAGAGATTGCAGTAAGCTGAGATTGCACCACTGCACTCCAACCTGGGCAACAGGGCGAGACTCCGTCTCAAAAAAACAAAGAAAGAAATTAGCTGGGGATGGTGGTGCATGCCTGTAGCCCCGGCTGCTTGGGAGGCTGAGAGTGAGAGGATTGCCTGAGCCTGGGAGGTCAAGGCTTCAGTGAGCCATGATCACATCACTGCACTCCAGCCTGGGTGATAGAGTGAGACCCTATCTCAAAAAAAAAAAAAAAAAAAAAAAAAAAAAGACCTTCATATGAGTCTTTCAAATAGATGACTAGGTCATCAAGGTTGTAAGTCTTCTATAGGGAGTTTTGAAGGCAGTACAGTGTTTCTTCCATCTTTCTGGAATGATTTGAGTATGCTCCAGGGGCAAGGTGAGCTCCAGGGCAACCTCTCCTGCTAACCATGCATAGATGTGCCTATGAAGTCACAATTTAAATTGCCAGAGTTAAGCAGACATCAGTACCTCAAATGGAAAAAGCAGTTTTTCTCCCAAAATGAGGTAGTGCGTATCTGAGAGCAGACTTAGATTCTACATCTGTCACTAGTGAGTATACTTACCCACAGTTAACAATGCAAGTGTGTGTTTTGGGGGTGTACGCTCAGATTCTGGCAAACCAGATACTAGATACCAAAAGCCAAGACTTGCATGCTGAAACTCACACTTCACCTTTTCTGTCCATGTGATAAAAACAGCAGGAAACGAAATCAAACATAAAGGATGAATTCGACTACTGTGAAGGGCAGACTGTCAAAAGATTAAGATTCAACTAAGACTTCTCTTTGGAGGAACAGAGCTAAATTGGGTGAAACTATTGGACATTCCTACTCCGCCCTGGCCTGCCTTTGGTGTTCAAGCCCCATTAGTGGCTTGGCCTAGGGCTTGGTACTACACAGAGCAGCTTTGCAATCCACGTGCATGCTCACCACCATTCTCCAAGAGGGCCCCGTGGGGCACTGTGTGTTACTTTTCAGGGTCTGTAAAAACAACGTAAATGATCCCAAGAAGTGTGGTATGGAAGATTCTCATAAACTACCGCAGTATCAATGAGAAAAACAAAACTATGTTGTTTTTCCTAGTTCTCAGTAGTGGTTAAATGACTAAGAACCAGGGAAAGGAGCTGGAAACAAAGGAGAAATTGAGAAAAGGGAGCCTTCAGTAAGAGCCATGAAAAACTATAAACGGTGATACTGCCAAGACAAAAACACCCAAAGGTCTACAGAGTCCCTGAAATCATTTAAACGTATTCATATGTAATGGTGGGTCCCAGACTTATTATTAATGTTGCAAATAAACCCAAGGAGCATGACTTTCTTTGCAGGGGCACCTGGGTGCAAGGTTACCTTCCATGTTTCTTACGTACGGTATCTTCTAACAGCAGAGAACCTCCAAAGAAGGGCAGTGGTAAAATTCTGTGCTCCTCTCTGAACTTTCTGCTTGAAATAACTGTGGTGCATAGTGAACGCTGCAGAACGACAACTCCAAGTATGTCTGTGACCTGTTGACCTTTTTTCCTAATTAAAATGAGTTATCGTTCAGTGCTTTTAGAGATGTCACATTTTTATCTCAGTAGAAATCAAATCGATTCTTCTTTCAAAACTTGTAGAGCCGAAGAGGCAAAGGGAACATAATTGGAGCCTGCATTTCAGAGGCCTGCTTATTCTGCACACATTGTGGTGACCACATTTTAATAAAAACCAACCCCCAGCATAGTAGTTCCATCCTGCTGTCCCGCTGGAGGACTGCAATGTTTATGAAGCTTTGGAGAACCCCTTAACTAGGATCACAATTCCAAACCAGCTTTTCCTAATGAAGGGTGAATAAAAGGACGCATGATTGGCAGGTATGAAACTACCGAATGTGTAAGAATTCTCCCTGTTTCACAGAAGAGGCTGCTTTTCCAGGGTGGTCTGCTATATGCATACACACCATTTCCCCCACTCATAATTGCTTAGAGATGTGAACTGTTATAGGGAATCATAAACCAGGTCGAATATGAAATTAGTCCGCAATATTGCACTTGTCAGAAAAGGAAGACCTAAAAGATAGATTCTAACAGCCTGGGGCCTTTTTTCCAAGTCACAACATCCTATCAGTTATGTAGCTTTTAATGATGTTCTAGCAACTTGTACAAAATTTATGCCTGTTCAGAGTCACTTAAAAAAAACTAGACTTCAGTCCACTTAATGACAAGCCTGATAAATGAACACTTAGACATTTAAAAAAAGACAGCAGCAAAATCAATCTTTATGTTAGTAGAAAAATTAATATTAGTTAAAACCATGCACAAAAAGAGCAACAGAGCCACAGTAAGAGGATTTTTTAAAAGCAGACTCGCGGGACTTGTTTTATGAACACCTGCAAAACTGAAAATGGTAAAAGTATTTCATTTTTGTCATTATCTTCAAAACAAAGCAAGTCTATCTCAAGGGGGAAAGAATGTAATCCAACTGCACAATGCATTCTGATTAAAGAACATGGGCAAGGTGAGACAAAAGAACTTTAATATGCACATTACCATCTTTTCGTTGGTCAAAACGGAAGACTTGCCCGGCTGATATTCGTAAATGCTTTTGGGCTCTGCACGGTATTTTCTTGTATCTACTTTCTTATCTGGGGGTTCCCAGTCATTTCTGTAGAAAGAAAATTCTATTAGAGCTATTTTCATGACAACTGGCATTCGCTTCTGACACAGTCTGACTTTGGATGGCTGCAGTGTAATCAAAGAACTTTATATCCAAAGCATAAAATCGGAGTCAGGGTGAACAATTTAGTTGTGCTGGTTTGCTTCTCAAAACAACCAGTTAAACTTTGGTGTTCGCTTCACAAAAGGTTTGAGATGTCCTGTGCTCAAAATCAGGCACCAGGAAGGGGAGAGGAGAAAGCAACAGGAAAGGAGGTGGCAGCAGCATCAAAGCTGGCTCTGGAAAAATCTTTCACCTTGCTTCACTCTCATGGGCTTTGCATTCCACAGACATGCCTGTACTTCCCACTCACACTACTGCAGTGAGAGAGAACACAGGTCCTGGAGCCAGTTGACTGTGGTTCAAATCCTGCCACACCCCTTGCTAGCGAGGTGATCTTAGACAAGTATTTCACCTCTTGGTATCTCAGTTTCCTCATCTGAAAAATGGGGTTGTTGTAAGGACTAAACAATTTACATGAGACAGCGCATGTAAATCACTGAGCAGAGTACCAGGCCCATGGTAACCACACAATAAATGTTAGCTGCTACCATAACTGCATTCTTCCCTGTTTCACACTGGAATAGGGAAGAGGTAACTGGGTTACCTCTTCACATTGTTGATTGTATCCTTGGCTGTACAAACGCTTTTTAACTTGATATGATCCCATCTGTCCATTTTTGCTTTGGTTGCCTGTGCTTGTGAAGTATTACTCAGGAGATTTTTCCCCAGACCAATGTCCTGGAGATTTTCCCTAATGTTTTCTTATAGCAGTTTCATAGTTTGAGACCTTAGATTCAAGTCAGTAACCGATTCTGGTATATGGTGAGAGATGGGGGTCTAGCTTCAGTCTTCTGCATAGCCAGTTTTCCCAGCACCATTTACTGAAGGGACTGTCTCTCCCCCAGTGTGTGTTCTTGGCACCTTTGTGGAAAATGAGTCCACAATAGGTGTGTGGATTTGTTCCTGGGTTCTCTATTCTGTTCCATTGGTCTACATGTCTGCTTTTATGCTAGTACCAAGCTGTTTTGGTTACGATAAGCTCTATTTTGCAAATTTTTTATTTGTGCATTACTGTACTTTGCTCTGTGATTATATTAAGTTTTTCATGCAAGGCTGTAAACTTCTTGAAGGCAGATAATGATTTTTATATACCTATATCCTTCCATAATACATCTGCAGAGAATACACCCAGTGGGTTCTGGATGAAGGTACCTATAAGGGATTTGCAGGTATACCCAGCTTTCTTTTCAAATTAATTATCAAACTCCTCAGGCAGATGCCACTTAAGTTTGTGTGGTGCTTTTAAAACAGCCATTAATTTGTCTATGAGATTGGAAAAGGTATAGAGGTATGAAATTGGATGTGTATTTAAGGAAGAAGTAAATACTTTTGTTTGGCCAGAGCCTTCTGTGAGTTGAGAAGTGGTGTAAGTTGGGGCTGGAAGATGCATGGAACACCTGTCTAAATAGCATGAGAAAGTTGCTTCAGAGGGCATTTTTAGGGATAAGAACTCAAGTCAGGTGTTTGGGACCAGCCTAGCCAACATGGTGAAACCCTGTCTCTACTAAAAAAACACAAAAATTAACCGCAAGTGGTGGTGCACACCTGTAGTCCCAGCTACTTGGGAGCCTGAGGCATGAGAACTGCTTGAACCCAGGAGGCAGAGTGTTGCAGTGAGCAGAGATCGCACCACTGTACTCCAGCCTGGGCGACAGAGCAAAACTCCGTCTCAAAAAAAAAAAAAAAAACTCAAGAAAAAGAAAACTGTGTTGTTTGGTGCAGGCATTTTAAGAGATTTATTAATGTCGTCACTAGAACAAGTCCAAGGCTTATGTCTCAATAATACATGTTGTATGAGTAAATGGACATTAAAAAGTGTGGCTTCTTTTTAAAGTTATAGTCATTGCTATGAATATGTGAACACAGTATGCACAAAGAATGTGACAACGTGTGACAAATCTTGCAGTTAAGATTTCTCTTGTGAAAATGTAAAAAGTGATGATAATGATAGTCAATATTAATTAAGCTCATACTCTGAGCCAAGTGCTACCAGGAATGTTTACATGCACTATCTCATTTTATCCTTGCACTATCCTTACTAGGAACCATGCTATTTTTATCCCCATTTGACAGAGGAGGACATTGAGGCTAAGGAATAAGAAGTCACTGCTAACAGGTGACAGGGGACAGACTCAAATTCCACATTCCTAAGAATGGAGGCTCCTAGGTCTCAATGAACACTGACGAGGCCCAGGCTGGATGAATGAGAGACAAGTGGGCACTTACCTTTCTGGGCTTGACTTCAGTGAGGAAGAGCGGGCTGGGAGGGGTAGCGTGGCCGACCTCTTGACTACCTTCTCACCATCAATGTAGCTCATCTCACTTTTTGAGCGAGGCACAGAAAGGGGAGATTTTGCTGGAGAAAGAGTGCAGACAAAAGACTTAAAACTCACGAAAACTGAAAACAGGGTGATTATCTTCCTTCATCCACCACTTTCCCTTCCTCCCCCACAACCAGGTTATTCGAAGTCACTTACTGTCTTCAGAAAACGAGTATCTGGGAGAGTACAGATCTGAATCATCATCTATTGAACAAAACAAAATGTAGTCAGGAGAAGTCTGGCGAAGGTAAGAGAACCAAGTTGTATGTTCCCCATTTCCACAGTCTGGTACAAGCATCCAGCCCCACTAGGGATCCCAGCAGAGAGAAGTAGAGTGAAGCGCCGGAAGCTACACCATGGCAGCGCACGTTTGAGAGGAGCAAGGTTTGTAGAGCACATCCAACCAAACCTGTAGTCCAGGCAGGACAGTCACAACTGGCGGATGCTGCTGCCTGACATCAAGAAATGCATGGGGACAAACAGCCAAGGGTCCTCCTCCAGAGGATCCACACAACCAAAGCTGGAATGCAGGGTCTGGGTCTGGCTGAATGGGAAGCAGGGGCTGAGATGGATCCCCGGCCGCGCCAGCTCAGTGTATGGTTAAGCCCACCAAGTTCAACAGTGTCTTGAAAGGCCTCTCAGCAGGGCCTCGGGCTGCTACTGGATGGGAAGGAGAGGCCCAAAGGGTGGGTTTTCTAGCTCCTTGCCTCGGCTTTGACCTGTTTTATATGGTAAGCTTTCATATACATCATTAACAAAGAAGTTCTGCAGCTAAGGGAAGAATTTAAGAAAATTCTCATCAAAATTTGTTTTGATTCCACCTCAATCTGGTTCCCTGAGTAGATTTGTTTCCTTAGAACACAAGAGACCCATGGTTAAACGGCTTCCTCTGCAAAGGTACTACTCAGAGTGAGTATCTAAACTGCAACTCTGGAACAAATCAAACTCACACGTGTCTCTATGGTGGGAGGTGGCTCTCCAAAGGCATGACACACATCCCTATGTAGGCTTGACACTGGGTTCTAAAACTTGCAGAATGTATAATGATCTGAACCCCTTGTGGAAGTGGTTATACTTTCTGAACTAAAAATCAGACCACAGGCACATCGATGGGAACAGGTTTTTAAAGTGGGACTGTCCCGAAAATGCATTCTATCTAGTCACTACATCCATGATGATCCCTCCAAAGCACTACTCCAAAACGAGTTAGTCTGAAATAGCCTTTCCCGTGTTCTAACATCTTGCTAATCTGGATTCAAAATTCACATACATGGAATGAAGACCCAACTCCTTCCCTAAAGTTCATGACAACTTTAGCAAAGCACATGAACTAACCCGCAAAGCCAAGTCAAAGAATTCACTGTATGGAGGTGACTTCGTGTTAATCAAGTCCTTGTTTCTATACAAATCATTTGAAGTTTCAGAAGAGACAAGGCCAGAATATTTTGTAAAATATAAATAAGCTAACATTGCTATTAGTTCAGACAGCCTCTCTAACAATCACTACTTCTTGTCCCCTCTTTTCCCCATTTTTATTTGTCTCAGGTCCCCCTTGGCCCAAATAAGGGACAGGCATCAGGTACCAAAGTGCCTTTTCCCCTACTTCCTTCCCTCACTTTTAAGAATTTATCAATATCAAGGTTGAACAGGGCTTAAGGTTTTTTTCCCACCAATAAGCCTTTCACTATTTTAAAGTGAGTGTGTAAGCTTATTTATCTTCTAAAAATAGAACAGGGGAAGAAGATAAAGTGGGATCCAGAAAAAGATTTTTTGAAAGATTATTCTGAAAAATTGTGTGTTTCCAGTTTTTTGTTTTTTTAAACAGAACGTCTGATTATACTGACAAAATGCCATGATGTCAAAGAAAACTAAAAATGAGCTTTGATTACAGGGACTTGATTAGAAAAAGTGCTGCAATGAAAATGCTCGAATGAAAAGTTAGCTTAGTTAGAAGCTGATGTATGCACTGCTTAAAATGTAGTCTAGCATTTTAGCTCAAAACCCTGTACATCTCACGGAGAAATTACAGCTTATTAGTAGATGATGAGATGAAGGTTAATTTATAACTATTACCTGGTTCATGAAGTAAGAAGCAAAGTTTTCACTGGGTGGAGAGGAGTGGCATTTAAATATTCAGAGTTGTTTTGTTTTGTTTAGTTTTGCTGTTTAAGCCTGAGCTCTTTAAAAAATGTTTCTCTCTAGAGCTTTCTAACGTGGAACTCTAGAAGGTTTATTAGAAGAAAATAAGAAATACTGGTTGAGCGTGGTGGCACACGCCTGTAACCCCAGCACTTTGGGAGGCTGAGGTGGGTGTATCGCTTGAGGTCAGGAGTTCAAGATCAGCCTGCCCAACATGGTAAAACCCCATCTCTATTAAAAATACAAAAATTAGCCAGGCATGGTGGCATGCGCCTGTAGTCCCAGCTACTTGGGAGGCTGAGGCAGAAGAATTGCTTGAACCCCAGAGGCGGAGGCTGGGGTGAGCCAAGATCATGCCCCTGCACTCCAGCCTGGGTAATGGAGTGAGATTCTGTCTCAAAAAGAAAAAAACAAAAAAAAAAGGAAGAAGAAAATGAGAAATAGTTCTTGTAAGATGGGGAAAAAAATAGCACTACTTGGCAAGTTTAACAGTGTATGTACTTTAAAAAGGAGAAAGAGAAGCAGGAAAGTTGGAGTTAGGGGATGCAGGTAACAGAGGCGTCTGAAGAACTGAATGTGCTTAAAGCTCCTTTCTTGGATGGGACTGGTGGCTCACACCTGCAACCCCAATGCTTTGGGAAGCTGGGGAGGGAGGATGTCTTGAGGCCAGAAATCCAAGACCAGCCTGGGCAACATAGCGAGATCCCATCTCTACAAAAAATTTTTAAAAATTAGCCACGCATGGTGGCACACAGCTGCAGTCCTAGCTACTTGGGATGCTGGGGTAGGAAGATGGCTTGAGTCTAGGAGTTTGAGGCTGCAGTGAGCTATGACTGCAGTACCATCGCACTCCAGCCTGCGTGACATGACAGAGCAAGAATTTCTCCCTAAAAAAAAAGAAAAGCCACTTGTTTCTTATTCAGTATCAGTAGAGAAATCTCACCCACGCCAGGTTAAAACGGAGCAGGGGAGTCTCTGTGAACAAGTTTTCATTTCTCTCAAAGGATCCACAGGTTCTGATATGTGGATTTCAGCTCATGAACTTTGAATAGGACAAACTGAAGTCATATAGATTCATCTGAACAACTATAACGCAGGACAAGTTCTAGGGCATGTAAAATCTATTCTTTTAATTTTTGATGCTTGTCTTGTAAATCTAATGGAAGAATATTTTACCTCAGCTTATGAATAAAAATAATAATTATAGCTCCCATTGTTAAGTGACTAACAATGGCTGGTAATTTACTAATGTCATCTCACTTAAACCTTGCAAAAAACTCAAAATTCCTCATTTTACAGACAAGGAAACTAAAGCCCAAGTAGGTTGAGAAGATTTGCCCTTGGCTGCAGGGTGAGAAAGACAAAGTAGAAATGGATTCAAGGTCTTTCAGATTCCATTTCCCTATGTCATCTCGTAGCCCCGGGACAGAGATGCCCACTGCGTTCTTTCACCCCAGCTTCATCTGCCCAATCCTGGGAAAACTGAAAGACTGGCTACTCTATTACCATGTTCTTATAGAAGAGGCAGAGAAAGATGCTGTCTTGAAACTCAAGGCATGCACTGCACTGTTGGCTGAGCCAATTTCCGGCCCCTGAAGCCTTTGCCCGATTTTTGCATCCCCTCGCCCTCAGTGATGTTTAAGCAAGTTTTCTGAGTTGCCTCACATTTCTAGTTTTCCTCTTGCTGGTCTCCAGGGACAACGGGTAACACTGAGTCACTCTTGCTACATCTGTTGTTTTTTTTTTTTTTTTTTTTGAGACAGAGTCTTGCTCTGCTGCCCAGGCTGGTGTGCAGTGGTGTGATCTTGGCTCACTGCAAGCTCCACCTCCTGGGTTCAAGAAGTTCTCCTGTCGCAGCCTCCCAAGTAGCTGGGACTACAAGCGCCCGCCACCATGCCCAGCTAATTTTTGCATTTTTAGTAGAGACAGGGTTTCACCATATTGGTCAGGCTGGTCTCGAACTCCTGACCTCAGGTGATCCACCTGCCTCAGCCTCCCAAAGTGCTGGGATTACAGGCATGAGCTACCGCACCTGGCCTGTACACCTTTTATTAATAGTTGCTGCTCCTTGCTGCCTTTTCCTGGGAGGCTAAGTCCACAATGGGGAAGATGGGTATGCAGTTAGAAATACCAAGGAATGGGAAAACAGTGTAAGGAGCATGTCTGCATTTCTCCACACTAGAGCCAGCCAAATGAGACAAGTGTGCTTAACATAGTTAAGACACGTTAAATGAAATGTTTCTCAAATTGTCTATTACCTAGCACCTGAAGCTCTGCCTTCGGTATTTCTCCAAGGGCCTTTAAAACAATGCCAGAGTGGGCTCAGCTGTGCAGAAATCTGGTGGTTTCTGCTCATGGTGGAACCACGTGCTAATTGTGCTCCTCAGAGCTCCAGGCAGCAGACATCAAACCTTGGCAGCAACACTCGGACCTTCCTATGCCAGTGATTTCCAGGAAGCTGTAACACTGCATGGGATTTACACAGGGCAAACATCTCACTTAGGCCTCTGAAGGTCCTGCTGGGCTCTAATGTTTACACAATGATTCTTCTCTGGGCTTTGACAATCTGTCCTTGGTAGCTCAATTTGGGGACAGCCACTCTCCTACAACTGCCAGGAGCCACATAATTGCTTTTTCAAGCACAGTGACTTTAAATGAGCTTCCAAATCACTTTTTTTTCTGTTGCTTCTTCTTTAGTTTATAAAAATCTCAAAGACAACTGAAGAAAGTACTGGTTGAAAGTTGTTCTGAAAAACTACATAACTGACTAAAATGGGAGGATGGGCAAAAATCATTTGCATAACCACTTGCCTGTATCAATTAAATTTCAATTTTATGCATTTCTCAGGCTTTTAAACTTAAAACAATTTTCCAAATATTAATGGCTCATTTTTGACACAATCTTTCTTCCACTGCGCAACCTAAATCCTCCTCTGGCTTTACCCCTCACACTTAGGAAGAGAAAGGATAAAAGGGTAAAGACAGTCCTACATGACCCCCATGAACAAAAATAGTAGTCAGGGGAAAAGACACAGATGTAGAGTTGGGTACTGAGTCTGGGTGGGGTGGGAAGGGAAGAACAAACAAAAGGGCAAGGACATCAGGAAGCCCAGGGAGCTTGGGGGAAAGCATTACAAAGCTGTCTACATTTTAGCTAAAGGCCATCAAGTTTTTTTTTTTTTTTTTTTTTTTTTTAAAGAGACAGGGTTTCGCTTTGTCGCCCACACTGGAGGGAGTAACTCACTGCAGCCTCAAAATCCTGGGCTCAGGGGGTCCCCCTGCCCTGACCTCCTGAGTAGCTGGGATTACAGATGTGGCATCAAGTTCTAAAGAATGCAAAAAAAGACCAGGGTAGGGTGTACAGTAGTTATAGAAGACATAGTCAGAGAAAAAACAGAACTCTGAAGAAGAGAATGAGGTGGAGCAAAAAATAAGTTAAAGGAGAAAGTTTGGGAGAACCATGGGGTTAGAAGAAGACTCACCGTCTTCATCTGCTATCGAACTCCTGGGCTGTGAAGGTGCAAAGGGAGTAACTGCTACGTTTCTTAACTATCCCGCAGGCCAGTCAATGGCTTTTGCACTTGCTAGGCGGAGATCTCCTGGGAGGCTCTCGTTAGGAGAGCAACTCAGCCCCTCCCCTGGGCAGTACTGGCTGGAGTCTGGGGCAGGAGGCACAGATCCTGGCCAAGCATCTTCACAATAGAATTATTTGCTTGAAATCAAGCAAAACAAAGCTATTCTTACAAATCCTGTAAGGCCAGTAGAGAATTATTTTAACTCAACTACAGCTGTGCCTAAGAAGATGAGCATCTTTAAATCATTGCCTTAGTGCAATCTCTTCTAGGAATGAGGAAGAAGCACTGAGACAGACCATTTTGACACCACAACCTGGGGATGCCTAGAGGTGGTGTCTTGAGGGACATCACTGAGAGGTGGCAGTGGCCACCACCAGTCTGAAGTGGTAGAAGAGGCATCCGAAAGCACGGGAAAAAAGCTGGTCTCTGGGGCTTCACCTGGACTCACCTTCTTGCTGACATGGTCCAGTGGGTCCTCACAGGCCATGGAAAGTCAGGAGAGGCCACGGACCATGAAGTAACATACCAGTTATTTGGTTTTGCTGCAAATTCTGAGCCATTATTTGAAAATATTTTCCCTCTTCTTGACATCAAATGTGCCAAGTGAGCCAACATCATTTGGGCATGTTCAGAGTAGGGGGCGCTAATTCTTTAAAATCTGCATTCTCCATTCTCATCCTATATCCATATTCCCAAAATTGCATCTGGCCAATTTTCTTCACCTCTTTTTGGGGGCTGGGAAAGACTAGTATTTCCCCATCCCCGTGGTTCCCAATCCTGTCTGTCAATCACTTGGGGAGTTTTCCTAACTATATATTCTTTCTTTCTTTTTTTTTTTTTTTTGAGACAGAGACTCACTCTGTCGCCCATGGTGGAGTGCAGTGGTGCAATCTTGGCTCACTGCAGCCTCTGCATCCCAGATTCAAGTGATTCTCTTGCCTCGGCCTCCCAAGTAGCTAGGATTACAGGCGCCTGCCACCACACCCACTGGCTAATTTTTTTTGTATTTTTAGTAAAGACAGGGTTTCACTATGTTGGCCAGGCTAGTCTCGAACTCCTGACCTCAGGTGATCCGCCCACCTCGGCCTCCCAAAGTGCTGAGATTACAGGCATGAGCCACTGTGCCTGGTCCCTATTTATAAATTCCCAGGCACCATCTGGGAGGTACTGGCTTAGCAGACTGAGGCAGGACTGACTCAGGGGAAGCTGAATGCCTGCAGTCGGGTACCAGAGAGCCTCTGGGCAAGAAGAGGACAACCAAGAACACAGAGTCAGGAGGAGGAAAGGAATCCGCAGGGCAGTATAGCAGCGTGAGTAAAAGCCTATGTTTATAGAGCCCCAAACACCTAGGTTTGAATCCTGGTTCTGCTACTTACTGTGTAATCTTGCATATATTACTTAATCTCTCTGAGCCTAATACTCCTCACTGATAAAATGAAGAGTTACTTCATGGGGCTGCTGGGAGAATGAAAATGAGATAATAATAGTGATATATTCAGCAGAGAACCTTGTATGTGGCAAGGGCTCAATTAATGACAGCCACATAGTCACTGAGGTGGTGGTGATGTCATTATAAGACTATTATTATTAATAGGATTGCCACTCTGGGCTGCTGAGATGTTGGCCACCACACTGCTGTTCCTTAAAGCAGCAGAGGAGAAGGTGGGGGCTGCATTTCTGAAGCTCTTTCTGCACAGTTTGCCCCTCTGCCTTCTGCTAACATCTCTTTCATCCCACAGACAACAGTCTCCAAGATTACAAAATGACTAAAAGTGACTGCCCCTTCTTGGAATTTACAAAGTTTTCTTTTTTAAAAAAGAACAGTTTAACCCTCATTGACTGAGACATGATAACTCTATTTATAGTCTAAAAGTCTGGCCAGAAGTTTGCTTTTTCACTGTAGCTGGGGGAAAAAAGAAGGTTGCTAAGCCAGCATAAACAAACTTTCACACGGTCGCTTACTACTGAGGAGAATCAGCTTCGAGATCTTCAGAAATGTCTGTTTTATACCGCATAAACAACTAGAATTTAGACAGGGAAGGCAGCCCTTAGGCTAGGCTTTGATAGGTCTATCATAAATAATTCTAGTTCCAAATCCTGAATTAAAACCAACCAAACAAAAAAAAAACCCAGCGGTAAAAACAAACTTCTCCCCAGGAGAGACACTCTGGAATGATGGCTCTGATTTCTCAGTAACGTTGTTTCTTAATGCACATTAACATCTCTGGGTAGAGCCTCCACTCGGTGCCAATCTGTCTTGAATGGCTTTCTTTGAAAGGCATACATCTTTCCTATGTTAAGAAGGATGTGCACAGAGCGCAGGGCCACCTACTGAGGAGCACAGGGCTGGAGCAGCACCACGGACAGGGCTGATGAGGACCTGCCGGAGCTCACAGACAACATGAAAACCACAAATCAAGGATTATGAAATCCAGAGACTCTCTTAAAATGGTTTAAAAAAAAAACAAAAACAAAAACCCTCAAAACCAAAACCCTGTGATTATTTAAAATGATCTAGCTCAAACGTTTCCTTCACTTGTAAGAAGCCTTGATCTAATTGAACACATCAGTGATCTATGCCTGAATATGTCATCTAGGCAGGAGTGGGGGCGTGAGATGGAATTTACCCTATTTTTAAAAGATCTCCAGGGAGGATGTCTTTTTAGAAACTTGTGTTAAAGTCTAATCATCTTTGCTATTAATTTTTTTATGTTCAATCTAATTTTTTCCTTTTTATTTTTTAAGACTATTTCTTCCTTTCGGTCTCTGAAAATTAAAAAACAGTAAGGTTTGCTTCTAAATTATATGTGACAAGTTATCATGACATCCCTTACTGTTTACGCCTCTAAGAAAAGAAATTCAGTTCCTTCATATGCTGGGCTCGATGCATGCCAAAAATCAGACACGATCATTAGCAGCGGTTGCTAGGTGTGGTGGCTGATGACACGGGAGCTCTGGCTGTGCAGCCATGAAACCTTGTCTTTGGACCAACAGCCAAGCTGACTGTGGAAGCTGTGGGTGCTGCCTGTGGCAGGCCTAAGGCAGTCTTCTAGTCCGATGGGAGCCACTGTTCCCCTCCACAGGACTTCTTCAAGTGGGCCTTCCTTTGCCTGTGTCCGTGGGATACTGTGCCTTCTGCATGCTCTGTGCTTTTTGCCTTAAACGAAACTCTTATCTTACGAGTTTGGCTGGGTTCACAAGTCCAAATGAAGCACAAATCAAAAACTGCAACTAGTCAAAATTATTCTGAAAAAACTCCCTAACTCAACTCAGTCAGTTGTTTATTCACCAGTGCTTGTGTGTGGTAATCAGTACCGTGAGACAGAAAGACTGGGCTCTCTACACCAAAGAGACTCTTCTTGGCCTTGAGGAAGTCACTGATCAGAATTAAATTACCAGCTTTTAGTTCTGCAAGTCTGGGTTTATTTGGTAGACCTTTCTTTTCATTCAAAATAGGCCCCAGGCATGAAATGGTTGGAAACCAATGACTGGGGCATATGAGAGACCAAAAATGGACTACGGTATTTTAACTGTATCCAACACATCCCAGTGTGTCATCTCATATATGACTGATCAATAAGAGTTTGGTGAATGATCAAATGAATAACTTTACCAATGATGAGAAGGGCTGAGAGGGATGGTCTGCTGAGCTGATTAGAGCAGAGAAGTATCAAGATTGTGGCACCAGCATTCATCCCTAAGAAAGAACTCTGGCTCCATAGTCCAAAGCCTTCACTCATCAGTGTTTCCAGGTATTACTGAGGACCCACTGTATGCCAGCAAGGTTTTCTGTGGCATTCTGGACACATGCTGTCACAACTGCCCCCACACTGGACACAGTAAGCTGAAGTGGCCTTGCCGAACTCTCTGCCAGATGGGAACTTCTGAGGACAGGGTACCTGTCCTATTCATGGCATTACTTCCAACGACAGTGCCTGGCACACAGCAAGTATTCAATACTACTTGAATGAATGAAGTTCAGAGCACTCAACGTCTCATCCTAGAACAGTATTTAACAAAACTTCCTCCTCCATACCATATCTATTCACCCTGTTCTGCGTTACTCATCCAAAGATCAGATAATCCCTGCTATTAGGACAATTCTTAAGATGTTGCCCCTAACTCACCTTTTAGAAACTTCCTTGACACTTAGACTTTTTGCCCCCAAAATAATATTTCTTAGACACAAATGTGGCTGTCTTCTCCAGCAGGTACAAATTCCCAACCAGCTCTTTCATAAAATGTTTTCCAGCTTAGCTAAAACCCTTATTTTCAAGAAATGTCATCTCCCACTATGACTGAATCTTATACCTGGATACCTCTTTAGGAATTCCCTACCAAAGAGACATACCCTGAGGGCCCATGAAAAGAGGGCCCCAGCAATGAGTTAGTTGCAGGCATGAGAACCGGGTAATTTTCCTGTTGATGGTTGCCGATCTACCTCCTGCCCACCCACTATAATGACTCAGCTTCCCTGAGTCACTGCTCAACCACCAGCATCAGGTGACCACCTCAGGTACAAAGCCGTGGGTAGTTGGGTAAAGGCAGCTTTTACCAGAGCCCCACATGTTCAAAGCATTATAACTAAGCTAACACTGGCTACCCTGTTAATCATGTAAACCCTAAGGGAATAGGACTAAAATACCATCTGGATAGACACCGGTGATACAGTCAGCAAGGAGTGAGACAACACCACAAAACACAAGGTTAGAGGGAAGCAAATGACTGAGAAGCAGCCCTTAGCCACCAGAAAAAACCCCAAGGTAAAAAAGAAAGTAGCAGCACCAGTACAAAGAGAGGCACACAATTTTCCTTTAATTACCTTCAGACTTAGGACTAGGAGTAGATGCAGGAAACTGGTAGGTGGGAGTGTAAGGATTGTCCTCTGTAGCAGAGAAAAGCAGTGGATTTTGAAACTATCCACCAGGAAGTAGAGGAAGTGACAAATCCCAATCGACTCTTTTGAATGACTGATTACCTAATATTTTAGTGTTATTAAAGCACACGGGCATCACACTTAAAAACAGATTAATGAATTAGGAAGGATTTAGTTATTTTCACATAGCACATCATGCAAATGAGTGAAATAAAATTTTCACCAGCCAAAAACGACTATGAAAACAAAATCTAAAAGCCCAAATCTTATGCCTACAATGGAACTATAAGAATTAATTTAAAGCTCGGACAACAGATATGCTGTCTAAGTTTATGGTACCTTCAGAAGTTTGCTGGATTTCAGGAAGTTCAGGGAATTTGTACGTAGGGAAATAAGGGTTTTCTTCAGGAGTGTCTAGGCAGAGGAGCAGGTTTGGGAGAGAGAATAGAGGAAGATACAAATGGAGAGAATAAACGAGTAGGAATCCACATACAAGTTAGGCTCCTTGAATTCTGGAACATACTAAGCTTCACTAGTGATATGAAAGAAATTCAAACTGCTTTTAAAAATCCAGTCCTTTTGCCTGAATTACCGAGACACATCGAAAGAGACAATACCATTACTCTTCTTGGACAAAGAATTCCCATGAACAGGCTCCAATGGGCAAGAAACATTTAACATAAAGCTTCAGGTTCTTACTTTTGATAGGCAAGAAATACTAAGTATGATAATAAATAGTATGTAATAAACAAGCTATCCTAAAATGTTTTTTTAAATCAAAGCTTGTGTTGTGGACATTCAGCAAACAAGTAGATCATTAATTTTTCAAATACCTCTGCCTACCATTAAGGCACGTAGTTTTGTTTAGCACCTACAATTTAGATTAAGAACTATAACATGAGAAGACCAAAGCTGCCTGTGGGGCAAAATTACATATTTTGCACATTTACATGCATTCATGTCTCTGCAATTAGGCTTCCAAAGCAGGGTCTAAAGGTGATAGAGTCACAGATTGCAAGAGGAAATGGGCAGTGACTTCAGGAAGTGATGAGTGGAGATGACCCCATCTGATCACAGAAATCCAAGCATTTAGTTTCACCACTGTGACCATGCTCATCCATCCAACCACAGTGGATTTACTCTTGACTTGGAAGTGCTAAATGCCTCAATACTTGGAGCACTTCGATATTGAGAAATAGTTTGAACACGGGCACACCCAGGTTCACTTTGAACCCAGAGGGAGTTAATTAACAGTGATGTTAGCTGGCATCTGCAGCTCATCAGACAGACTGGGCTTAGGTGGGAACACTGACCAGAACACTTTCTCTTTGCCTTCATGTGTCATCCATGCCAGGCAGCCAGACTGGATTTGGGTAAGGGGAAGGGCAGGATGCTCTGCCCGTGGGAGGAGTGGTACCCTACCCATGGTGCAGGTACATCCTGCCTATCAGCTGACTGGCGGCACAGGCAGCGATGGGAGCTGGTAGGGTCACGTCCTGCCCAAGCACTGGCCTGCAATTCTCCATGCTGGGTCACCTGCTGATAGCCCAGCTGGCATCTGATTTGGAAGCGCTGCTCTTTCAGCTTGAGCGGGCTCTGGTGTGTCAGCTCCTGACTGACTCTCAGGGCTACCTGCCAAAGGCTGGCTCTCAGCTAGGGAAGATTGTTGTTCATATTAGCACAGCCTGAGAGGCGTACTATAAATTCTACCTCATAAGGCCAAATGTGTTCTCCTTTAGACCCTATGACATCCTCTGGAGGAAGGGAAGCAGAACAAACACAGAAAGGTACATGATTGGTCCAAGGTTACCTGAGTGCTTGGGGGACTCAATCCAGGGGAGAACTTTTTTTTTTTTTTTTTTGAGACAGTTTCACTCTTGTTGCCTAGGCTGGAGTGCAATGGCGCGATCTTGGCTCACCGCAACCTCCGCCTCCTGGGTTCAAGTGATTCTCCTGCCCCAGTCTCCAAGTAACTGGGATTACAGGCCTGCGCCACCACGCCTGCCTAATTTTGTATTTTTAGTAGAGATAGGGTTTCTCCATGTTGGTCAGACTGGTCTTGAACTCCCAACCTCAGGTGATCCACCCGCCTCAGCCTCCCAAAGTGCTGGGATTACAGGCTTGAGCCACTGCGCCCGGCCAGAGAACAGTGTTCTTAATTCCCAGTTTGGTGCATTCTCAACTCACTCCGCCCACAAGGCAGTCATGGGCTGACATAGGGAGATATACCTAAAGCTGGAAGCAGGTGGGAGATGGGAGCTGCTCACATCCCAGGCGGACAGATGCTGGAGCACAGGCACAGTGCTGGGCTCAGTCTGCTGCACTCCACATCTGGGAGGGAGGATTTGAGAGCAGATCTCAAATTCCAACTCTGAGGCAGGCACACAAATGCTTCCTCCCTCCTATGCTCTGAAGGTGCATGGCTGGGCTCAGGCAGACCAGTACCTAATGAGGTCCAACTGCAGGACCCAGTCTTCTGGCATCCTAGCAAAGTGAGTTCAGGCCCACAAAACAGTGTATTGGCACATGGCACAGCACAGCTTCTACAAATGAAAATCAGTACCTCTGTTTAGTTTGTGGATCTGTTTAAACATAGTCTTGTACCAGTCTTTTGATCTCTCAGTGTTCTGTAGAAAAATAAAGGCAAAGAGAAAAATTAAATGAGTATCTTGACACATTTCAGACCTCCTATGATTTCAAAATCAAATTGGAAAGTAATGATATCTGAATTCAAAACTCAGCCACATTCATCTTTTTTAAAAAGGCAAAACTTTTTAGAAAGAGAAAACCAAGCATCCCAAACCTCAGTCTACAGAGTAATATTTGGCTGAAAGGATACAGAGTGTGAAAACAGTGGATGAGGATATCCATTTAAAATTTTTAAATTTTTAAAATTTCATTTTTAGAGAGAATCCCTCTGTATATAGACTGTGCTAAACTGAAGGAAAGTCTCCTAGAAATATAAGAGACAAAGGATATTTGCTCATCATGCTGTGCCCCCACCCATTCTAGATTATTCAGTAGCAATGTATCCGAGTCACCTTGCATAGGGCCAGATTTAGAATGCATACATTAAAACATAACTCATTACAGCATCCACTGCCAGAGTTTTCACCCTAACCACAAAGTTGGAATGGCTGGGTTTTTTTTTTTTTTTTTTTTTTTAAGATAAAAATAAAACAAGGAAGGTGACAGACAGGTGGCTAGATATTTTCACTCCCACTTTACAGAAGAGAAAATGAGATACAGAATGACAAAGCAAACTGCCCAAAGTCACAGAACTGATGAGAAGGTGAGTGGAAGGGCCATCCAACACGATGGTTAGGGGGTAAGGGTTTGGGAGTCAGACAGACCATTCTGTCACCCACAAGCTGTGCAATCTTGGATGAGTAACAAATCCCTCTGAGTCCCTGTTTCCTCATCTATAAGATGGAAATGATATTAGTATCCATTATTCACTCGGGTGAGTGATGCTTAAATGAGATAATGTACTCAGCAAATGGTAGCTGCGATTTCTCTTAGGAATAACTCTCCTTCTATATTACTGCTTAGGACCAGAGAAGAGTTATTTTGAGGCTTAGCCCACTGTGGTTTCTATTGGCCTCCTCCAAAAGAACACATTTGTTAAATGGAATTCACAGTGGAACATATTGCAGGCAATGGTCTGATAGACACACGGAAAAGAACGGAATTCACCCGAATCCAGTTCCAAAAGTTGCCCAGCTTTAGGTTAAATGTTTCTTGCCCATCGGAGCCTGTTCCCTGGAATTCCTTAGGGCCCGCAGGACCGGCAGGCCTGTGTTACTGGGGAGAGCTGGGTCAGAGATGCCACGAGACCTGCTCTGTCCTGGAGGCTTGGCTGGTGGAATCCATTCTGCGGTTCCCTTAGTGTTCCCTACTCACTAGGGATGACACGTGATCTCCCATCCAGGGAGATCTTCTTCCTGAACCTGTCAATAGGGACCTTGGGCCTCCCACTCTCCCCAGGATTGTCTAACCCTAGACCAGGAATTTCTCAACATGCATCACACAAAACAATAATGAAGGAAGACTGCCCATAACATTGTCCCTAGAACACTCAGATACTCAAAGCCTCTGAAAAGTTCTATAGCAGAGAAATCTCTCTGACTTGGTCCCACTCAGCTTTTCCTCACAGTTACTTGACCACGAAATGCTTTATTCGTAGGACTTATAACATCCAACACCCACTTTGGGAAAAGCTGTTGTACACCAAGTCTGGAGCACAGCTCCTGGGGGCTCTGGCACTCATGGGGCTTATAGAGATGATGGTGTGATGGGGTTCACATGTACTCAGGGTGTACACTTGTCACAGCTTAAGATGAAGCCTAAGAAGGACCTCTAAGTGTACCCGGAGTGGGATGCCCACTTCATCCATGGAAACATCGCTTAGGTCCTGAGCGCTCTTCACCACCCGCCTACTGTCATCCTTTGCTCTTTTTTCAGCAGCCCTGCCAGGTGAGGTGGGTTTTTCCTGGGTTGGTGCTGAGTCCTGCTCTCCCACTCTTCTTTCTGAGACAGGATCTGGAAATGAAAAGCAATTGTTAGCTGAAGCTCTTTTGGTAGCGGCAAAGCAAAACACTCCTGAACAGGCTAGCTGGGGGGAAGTGTATCTGCTAATTCTCAACTGGAATTAGTTCTGCTTAGAGCAGGGGTCAGCAAACTTTGGCCCATGGGCTGGTTTTACTGGAACATAACCATGCCGATTCCCTTACATATTATTTATGGATGCTTTTGCACTACTATGGCTGAGCTGAGTAGCTGTGACAGAAACCATATGGCCTGCAAAGTCTAAAATATTTATTATCTGGTCCTTAAAAAAAAAAAAAAAAGGCTTGCCAACAGTGTGATCAGAGCTTTGCAGAGAGGTATGCACGTCGTGCTCTGGTCAACTGAGTAGTTCTGACTGTTCTAGAAATTCAGGAACAGGTAGAACCACAGGAGGGGGCTAAACATTACTTGAAAGTTTTTGATTCCTCTTGAGGAAGTCACTTAACTTTTCTGTGCCTCAGTTTTCCCATCCAAAAACAGGGATAGTACTTCTATTGGCAAACTCACAGCAATGTGGTGAGAGGAGTTATCAGGGTAACTTATGCCAAAGTGTTCAGGAAGCTGTACATTTCTAAGTGTATATTATAGATTATTTTTGTTCAAGATTGGAAGTTATAGAGCACTAACAAAGATACCAGATATGATCTACAGATTATAAAATTACTTAATAGAATCTGGCTTCCAAGCTATGACATTTATTTATTGGGCAGACATTGTGCTCTGCCTTGTGGACATGAAGATGAGCATTCCAGAATCTTGGCCTCAGGGAGCTTACAGTCTAGTGGGCAGAAAACCAAGTGAGCCAGCAATGAGAATGCAAGGGTGACAAGGCCTGACTCTCAGAAGAGAAGCCAACCAGACCCACAGGAAATGAAGGGTGCTCCAGAGGAACAGCTTAAATAAATGCTTGAGGGCCTCTGGACTACTGGGCTAACTATGTGCCAAGCAATGCACTAAACTCTTCATAGACAGTCTCTCATTTTATCCTCCCAAAGATCCATGAGGAAGAAACTATTACACCTCTTTTTTTTTTTTTTTTTTTTTAAATAATTAAAGGATCAATACACAGAGAAGTTAAAGTACCCTGCCTGGGGCCACATAACCAGCTCGTGGCCAAGCTGTGATGTGGCCTAATGTCCACCTGACTCTAGCAGTCCTCTCTGAACCACATCCTGTCTTGCCTCCTTCAAAGATAGTACCAACGTTTCAAGTCTGGGAGCCTGGCTTAATTCAAGGAGAAGTTAGAATTGGGTTGGGAAAGGGAGGGAGAAATGGCTGCTTCCATTTGGACCATGGTAACTCTGAGAAGACAGCAAGATACTCAAGTAGGAATGCCCTAGAGACCCCTAGAGGAAATATGGAGGGGCCCAGGTGAGACACCCTGACAGCAGTACAACTTTGGAGGCATCAGCCCAAAAGTGATGGCTGATGCCAGGGAGATGGCAGAGCTCAGCGGGGGACAGACGCAAGGGCAGAGTAAAGCGCTAAAGTCATGCATGGAAGGACACCACAGTTATAGCTGCAAGGCAAAAGAATCCCCAAAGGGATGCAAAGTCATCCGAGGGACAGGAGATGAACCAGGAAAGTACACAAGGTACCAGTGAACCAGGAAAGACAGAACTCCAAGAAGTGGGTGGTTAAATGTCTCAAAAAAAAAAAAACAAAAAAAACCCCAGAAATTGAAGCAGAGGAGGAGGCGGCATTAGATTAGGCAAGAGAGAAGTCACAGGAACACTCAGAGAGAGCAACTTCAGGAGGGCAGTGGGGGTGGGTGCCAGATTGCAGGGAAAGGGTTGAAGGTATGAGCAGGAAGTTGGGGGAGTGAGTGGGGAGTTCAGCACAGAGGAAGGAGTGTGCTAGATGGTAATTCAAGAGTTCAAAAGATTAGGGGCAAAAAGGTTTAAGCCGGCTGGGTGCCGTGGCTCATGCCTCTCAACACATTGGGAGGCTAAGGCAGGAGGATTCCTTGAACCTAGGAGTTCAAGACCAACCTGGGTAACAGAGCAAGACACCATCACTAAAAAAAATTAAAAAATTAGCCAGGCACATGCCTGTTGTTCCAGCTCTTGGGAGGCTGAGTTGGGAGGATCTCCTGAGCCTGGGAGTTCGAAGCTGCAGTAAGCCATGATCATGCCACCACACTCCAGCCTCAGCAATAAAGCAAGACTCTGTCTCAAAAATAAATAATAATAAAAAAGTTTAGGCCAAGGGAGCCTAAAATCCTATCAGTGAGAGTGAGGCCCATGAGGTAGGGATGAAGGGCATCAAGATGTGCTGTGGCAATTAGTAAGTGCTCAGTTAAAACCTGCTTATTGATTGACTGCGGACAGGTTCTCGTCTTTGAAAAAGGAAAAGGTGCAGACTGCTAACTGGGGGGACTACACTTGGGTGAAAAGGAAGAACATGAGGACACAGGCAAAGTTGTGAGGAAGTCAGATGTCTGTGAGTGGAGGAGACGCTGGAGAAGTGGGGGAAACAATGACTTCAGCATGCTAAGGTTTTACAACTTTCAGTCTCCTCCATGGGGAGACTGCCTACAGCCAAATGATTTCTAAGCTTAGTAAGTGCTTCAGAAAGCCTGATCCCTGGCATTATCATCGTCAATGTCAAACGATGTTAAGACCAGATTGGCTTTATGGAATGAATTCTCATGCTCCCAGAAAATTCCAACGTGAAGCCAAGGATTTGGCAGGAAGCCTGGAAGTGTAGAGGGATTTCAAATCACCCAAGTCTACCCTTAATATGGCTCTGCTGAGCATCTCCTCCCACCTGGAAGGGCCTTCTGTTGAACGTGAGCAGAAAAGAGGCTGAGTTCAAGCTCAGTCTTACATGGTGATTTAAGATCATGGTGAGGATCACAGACATGCCATTCTCAGGGTCAGGGCAGGTGGCTCTAACAACAATCACATTTGAGTGCAAAAATCAGGCTGATAGTTCATGGATTTCTCCTAAAGCTGTCAGAGTCCTTTTGATCTACAAAATTTAGCCCTGAATTGTTTTACTTGAGAAGCTTGTGGTCATGTGACTCATCATTGAGTGGATTTCAATATACAGAGAGTCCCTGAAGAAAAAGTGTCACTTTATATCATGAAAACCCAAAGTGACACTTAACTGTACCATGCAGGTGACAGGATCAGGCGTTGCCATCCGTATTACAATGAGGGCTTGCTGTTTTCTCAGTAGGAAAATGCTGATCCTTCACATGACATCCTGGGGGCATTTCCTTCTAGCCTTTTTTTTTTTTTCTAATTACACAGGGTCCTGTTCTCTTACCCAGGCTGAAGTGCAGTGACATGATCACGGCTCACTGCAGCCTCGACCTCCCTGAGCTCAGGTGATCCTCCCACCTTTGCCTCCCAAGTAGCTGGGACTACAGGTGTGCACCACCACACCTGGCTAGTATTTTGTGTTTTTTTTGTGGAGATGAGGTTTTGCCATATGCCCAGGCTGGTCTCAAACTCCTGGGCTCAAGGAATCTGCCCATCTCTGCCTCCTAACTGCCCGCCTCTGCCTCCAGAAGTGTTGGGATTACACATATGAGTCACTGCACCTGGCCCCAGCTAATTTTTTGTATTTTTTTTTTTTTATAGAGACGGGGTTTCACCATGTTGCCCAGGCTGGTCTCAAACTCCTGAGCTCAGGCAATCTGCCCACCTTGGCCTCCCAAAATGTTGGGATTACAGGTGTGAGGCACTGCAAATCTAGCCTCCTTCTAGTTTTATACTGTGCTTTAAAAGGGAAGGTTCTGGGCCACTAAATAAATGACAATACTGACAACCTCAGAAGGGGTCTCCGTTTGTAGGAGGTGGGATAGCCTCCCTTCTCTTCACACTGAGAGCTGATGACTGAAGATTATAGCAATGTTCACACTTCTCTGCAGAAGAATCATGGCCTCTCTACACCCTACGCTAGCCTCTCTCTCCTAGCCCTTATCTTATTATCCCATCTGTCTCCCCAAGGGGACCGAGAGGTACCTGAGAACACCATGTAGGCTTCATACCCAGATGACTCTCCGTGAACATCAAGCCCCATGGAGGCTCAACAAAAATCTGCTACAGAGAGAGAGGCTGGCAGCCCTGGAGTCCCATCCCCACAGGTGATGGCTAAGACTTACTTGCTCTAAGAGACTAGAGAGTGCCAACCCAGCCAGCCCTCTCTCTTTCAGGAGCTCCTGAACACAGCAGTACTACTTCTTTTAAAGCATAAACTAATGTTTAGTGAGCACCTACTTTAGGCCCCACTCTTTCAAACATCATCAGTGGATCTGTCCCAAAACTCAGGGAAAGCGATGGCATCAGGCTTGTTTTAGAGCCAAGGAATAAGCCTGAGCTACCAGCACAGTGGAGCCACCCTGGCTTTTTTTTGTTTGTTTTGAGACAGAGTCTCACTCTGTCACCAGGCAGGGGTGCAGTGGCGCGATATCAGCTCAATGCAACCTCTGCCTCCCGGGTTCAAGCAATTCTCCTGCCTCAGCCTCCTGAGTAGCTGGGACTACAGGTGCACACCACCACACCCGGCTAATTTTTGTATTTTTAGTAGAGACGGGTTTTCACCATGTTGGCCAGGATGGTGTCCATCTCTTGACCTCATGATCCACCCGCCTCAGCCTCCCTAAGTGCTGGGATTACAGGCGTGAGCCACTGTGTCCGGCCCACCCTCGCATTTTTACTGTCTTTTCTCAGTGCACAAAACATCCTCCCACTTCCTATCACAATAACACCTCCTCCAGGCTGAGCAAAGGATTACCACCCTTGTTTCCCATATGAGGAAACTGGCTTAGAGGGATGAAGTCACTCACACAGAAACATAGCTCCAAGAAGAAGGAGCTAGGACCAAACTCTGTATCTCCCAATGTGTGGCTGGAGGCCTTTTCCAGCTATTCTACCCTTCTTTCAAATTCCCACCAACAGAAAGGAGCCCACAGGAGCCATCTTTTTTTTTTTTTTTTTTTTTTTTTTCAGAGCCACCACTCTTAGCACCTTGGCTGGGACCAAGGAATGAAGTGGGCTGGAGAGTGGCAGCTGAAGGAGGGGCAGCCAAGGACACCTTGAGGTCAACCACAGACTGTCTTGGTCTCACAGCCAAGTCCTGACAAGGCTGCGAGGTGTGAGAACCCCATGTCCTCCCCATCCAGGCTGGTCACCAATCACAGAACAGCAGTGGCATGAAGTTGCACAGAAATCATGTAGCAGCTGTTCAGAAAACAGTAGCTCTTGTTATCTACCAATCAGGGATTCTTAACCCTGAAGTTCATGAGTGTGTGCAAATCCATAGAAATCATGTGCACATGTTTACACGTGTGTGGCTTTTTTTTTTTTTTTTTTTTTTTGAGAATCAATCTATTGCCTTCAATAGTTTCTCTCAAAGAGTCCATTAACAAAGAAAAATTACACCACACTATTAGCAGCTCAAGGGCAGCACAGTTCCCTGATGTAGCCTCAGACTCTGCGGCAGTGCAGGATACAAAGGAGGCCCTGAATACAAGGGTAAGTGAACCCACAGAGCGCCGCCTGGTAACAGCAACGCACACCTATTAAGCCACGCATCTATTAAGCAGCAGCTCAGGGCTGAGCTGTTAATGAGCAGAATCTCATTTGATCGTCATACAACCTGGAAGGCACTGCTGCTTTCCTCACTTGACAGTAAGAAAATGAAAGCCCAGAGACATTAGATAACCTGCATGAGGCAGCACCAGACCCAGGATTCAAAGCAGAATGGCTACAGGAAGCCACAAGGAAATAGCTATACATTCCCCTTCCTGGGTTCCTTCCCCGCTCTGACATGGTCCCAATCCTCCACACTTTATCAAGGGTGAGCTAATTATATTTGTATATGTCTGATTATATTTGCAGTCACTCCCCACCGTCGACTCTTGCCACCTGCCACACTCAAGTGTGGTCAGCACAGAGGGCAGCACTGGCATCACCAGGGAGCTGGGCAGAAATGCACATTCTCTTGGCCAGCCACAGTAGCTGGTGTCTGTAATCCCAGAACTTTAGGAGGCTGAGGGGGGAGGATTGCTTAAGGTCAGGATTTGAGACCAGCCTTGGCAACATAGTGAGACTCCAGCTCTACTAAAAAAAAAAAAAACTTTTAAAAAACTAGCTTGGCATGGTGGAGCACACCTGTAGTCCCAGCTACTCAGGAGGCTGAGGGAGGAGGATCACACGAGCCCAGGAGTTCAAGACTGCAGTAAGCTATGACTATGCCACTGCACTCCAGCCTGGGTGACAGAGCAAGACCCTGTACCCACAAAAAAAAAAAAAAAAAAAAAGAAAAGGAAAGGAAAGAAAAAGAAATGCAAATTCTTACCCATATCCATTAAATCCAGATCTCTAGGGGGATGGCCCAGGAATCTGAGTTTTGACAAGCTCTCCAGGAATTTCTGTATGCCAGCTCAAGCTCAAGAAGCAGTTTTCTCACACTGTCTTCTGGGCACTGCTGGTCTAAAGGTTCTCACCTGGACCCACCACCCCATGGGCATCTACTGGCATTTGGGCTTGGCACCCAAAAAGGAGAGAACTTGCCCACATCTCCTAACCCCTGACTCCTCACATCCCAGAAGGGAGATAGAAGCAGCAGAAAGATGACCTCTTCAGAGAGGCCTGCCATGAACACTGCATCTAAAGCTGGACTCCTGGTTCTTTTCAACCCAGAACATCCTGTTCTTACCCATCAAGGCTCTTATCACAGTTCCATGGGACATGTTTATTAGTGTGGCTCACTGGTCTGGTCTGTCCACCACCCTGCAAGCTCCAGGGAGGCAGGAACTATGCCAATTTTCATCATCTTGGTAGTCCGTCAATAAAGAGTCTCCCAAGACATCAGAGGATCTCAGAAGATATTGCTGATTGAACATCGGGCGGTGACCGGAAGACGATTTCAACAGGAATGGGGTTAACACATAAATAAATATTTCTCACCTACCTGAAAGGCTACTGAGTCGTTTTTGCTGTTCTGTGATAAAAGAACACACAGTATAAGTAAGATTTATACAGCACATAGTAAGACCAAGAAGCCCTGGCATAACTCGTTAGGATCTCAACCCTGAGTCCTCACTGTCCTCTGGACTTAGGCGGTACAATGTGCATGCAGTCGGCTGACTGCTGGGATATTAGTGTGGCTCCCATTATGCCAGTGTGGTGTCTCCCAGCCCGCCCCGCTTCCAGATCTGCACCAGGATTCAGGGGACTGCCACAATTTTCTAGTTGTTTACATATTTCAAGAGGATTCCATAATAGAAGGGAATCCACCCAACCCTCCAACTTCAAGTGGCAAGACTTATATGACCCCAGTCTTCGTACCTTTTGAGGGAAATGTAATTATAAACACAACCATGGCAGTGACTGTCTCCTGAGAGCTTGCTAAATGCCAGACGCTGTTTTAGGGCTTTTACAAATAACACTTGTAAACTTTGCAACAACTCTAGTAGTTGGGTACGATTATTCTTTCCCATTGTACAGAGGAGGAAACGAAGGCCTAGCCTTAGTCACAATAGTAATCTGGCTTGTCCAGAGTATAAAAGAAGTCCTTAAAAAATCAGCAATGGCCAAGAAACTTCAGATGAGGGGCACAAATCGCCCAAGAGAACACTGAAAATCAGTTGGATCTAGAACCTGGGTCCCTGACTCCTAGTCCACAGTTCATTCCAATTCTAGTCATCAAGACCTTGCTGGTCCTTGGCATTGAAGGGCTATTGGTTTCTCGCCATCCTGGGCACTCGCATGGAAGGTAAGCCACTATCTCCTTTGTGGAGTCCTATGTGTACGTGCTATGAGATGACGGCACAAAAATGACCTTTACCTTCCACAGCTGCTAAATATAAAGCAGCCACATAGATAAAAATAGAACGCTTGCCAACCCGCGGGTACTGTCATCATTCCCCTTGGCTACATTCCCACCCTCCTGCTACAATCAGTGTGAACCAGAAGTAAACAGCGGACAGCCCAGGAGCTCACAGCCTGGGAAGCAGTGCCTGGCCACCTCTGCCATGTGGATGAGGTTCGTACTGGCTGAATATGCAGAAGCCCAGTGCAGCTCTGGCCTCAGCTCTGCCAGCAACTTTCAGATGACAATGGCCAATCCACTAAATCTCTCGGCCTCACTTTCCTTGTGTTATGTCAAAGGGCCCTATTGGTACTAAGGGGACCTATGGTTCCCACACACTATTCTGAAGGCTGCTGAGCTCCAGCTGGCAGAAGTGAATGTACTCCACTTAAAAGACCATGTTGCCAACACAGTGAAACCCCATTTCTACTAAAAAATACAAAAATTAGCCAGGCGTGGTGGCACACACCTGTAATCCCAGCTACTCCAGAGGCTGAGGCACAAGAATTACTTGAATCTGGGAGGCAGAGGTTGCAGTGAGCCAAGGTCGTGCCACTGAACTCCAGCCTGGGTGACAGAGAAAGACCTTGTCTCAAAAAAAAAAAAAAATGAATGAATGAAAAAGACCATGTTGGCGAGGCACGGTGGCTCATGCCTGTAATCCCAGCAATTTGGGAGGCTGAGGCAGGCAGATCCCTTGAGCCCAGGGGTTCAGGACTGGCCTAGGCAACACGGTAAAACCCCGTCTCTACAAAAAATATTTAAAAATTAGCCAGGTGTGGTGGTACACGCCTGTGGTCCCAGCTACTGGCATCGAGAGGCTGATATGGGAGAATCACCTGAACCTGGGAGGTTGAGGATGCAGTGAGCCATGACTGCACCACTGCACTCTAGCCTCAACAACAGAGTGAGACCTTGTCTCAAAAAAAAAAAAAAAAAAAAAGACTACATTGTCTCCAGTTTTGAGGTGTGAAATGGCCTTTCTTTCATAGGATGACATGCAACACAGAAAACAGCAGCCACTTTCTACTGGTGTTATTTTAAAGCATTAGAACGAAAAGCCCTAGGGTGATCCCTAGACTGCTTCATGTATCCATAAGTCTGGGAACCTCTGAGCTCTAGTTCTCAAAGTGGTTTGTGGGCCGGTGGCACTGGCTTGCCCAGCAAGCTCGCTGAAAACCACCCCAAACCTCTTGAGGTTGAACCTGCAGGTTAACAAGACTCTCAGGATCCGATGCACAGAGACGGAGAAGCCCTAAGCAAGGGGACCCACGCACCTCTTTTCATCCTGACAGCTTTCCGATTCAAAGCCTCCCTCCCAGACAGATGGTAAGTGACTCGCCTTCAAACCCATGTGGTGTGAAACCTCAGGAAAGAGGGGGAAAGGGCTGTGTTGTTCACAACCATCAGCGCCAGGCCAGAGGCTCAGTGCCCCTGTTTCCAGCAGGGGGAAGCTGGCCGGGAGAGACAGGATGATTGCCACACTATGCCCTGGGACAGTCTAGGCAAAAAAAAAAGGGCAGGGAGGGAGGCATTTTTTAGGATGACAAAACTAGAATCCCAGAAGTGGAGTAAAGTTATTCCCTCAGGAGTCTCTGCAATAGTTAAGAAATTATTTTTATGGGGACTGTTTATGAAGCAAAGCAGAGCTGCCAGGTTAGGCAAATTCCAAAGCAATGCCAAAAACACTTGACCTAAACCCCATTTATGATTAGTAATACAAGGCTGGGCCAGTGAGGCTCTCCTATTCTTCTCGACTCTTCCTGCCCTACCTGCTTAGTGAACATATGGTTTTGCTCTTTATGGAAATCTATCATTTAATTCCAAAAAATGAATGCCATTACTTGTATCCTTTTCTGAAGGATGTGTGTCTCAGGCTGCACAATTCAGATTTTTAAACCCAAGGGCAGGACTTGGACAAAAGAGAAAGGCAAGAACCAAAGGCATTTGGGTAAATAAAAGGTATCCATCTATTCAAGGAAGAAACAAAAAGGAACTACAGGCATTTCTGTGCCCAAAGATGTCTCACTAGGTGTCATCAGAGGGGAAGCAGCTGACATTACACTTGGCATTTCCCAAAAACCAAGTTGCCTTGAGAATAAATCCCATTTTTAAAGAAACTGCCTGTCCTTCTGGGAACTAACTTAATTCTGTTTGACTGAATTTTTTTTTTTTTTAATATGAGTCACAAGGAAGTTCAGAGAAACAAAATTTCACTTTGTCCCGCATTACAGACACTTTCTGGGCAAGGAGAGCCACTGCCAGTAAGGGGCATGGCACCGCTGAAGCAGAATGGGCTCCTGCATGGTTCCGTGTGGGAGCTGGGACCCTTTTTTTCTTTTCAAGAACCCAAATTCATGCGTGAAAATTAATGCAGGAGCCATACATAGTGAAAAAAATAACAAAACTACTAAAACAACCTTAAGATTTTAGTGGAAAGATCTGAAGTGAAAGAAAATGTTTTATTCATCTGCTTTTCAAGTTAGAAGCAGGAAACAGAAAAACTCTATTTAGTATGGAAAACAATTAAAAATAGACTCCAGTCCCATTCTCATTCAAATTAATGCAGAGAGGAAGGAGGAGGGGGGAGGAGTGGAGGAAAACTATGAAGTCAGAGAGCACAGTGTCAAAAGGAAGATGTGAGCTCTGAACAAAATAATTAAACCTCCACTGTTATCAGAAATTCAGACAAACGAGCCCTTTCTACGTGAGGAAACAGCTTGAAAACCTTACGTTTCATGCTGCAAAGGACTTTTGTAAAGAGAAAATTTATTCCTGTATGGAATTCCAAAAAGGAAAGCTTGGGATTTAGAATCATCGTCTGGAATTTTAAAGCAGAAGAGTCAATATATACCCAAAGAACTTCCACTTCACCCCACCTCAAAGCTTCTCTGCTTTTCAGAGAAGCGGAAAAACCAACCGGAAGCAGTCAGACACTACAGAAAACAAACGCGAAAACTCTAAGCAGGGCTGCCTAGAGCCACATAGTACAGAGACAAACAGCTGGCAAGAATGAAGGCCAGTGAGTCGTCAAGAAAAATTCAATAGTCTCTGTTTTCAAGGCACAAAAACATGTTTTACATTCCACAAAATTTTCTACACAATATGTTTTCTTTTCTAAATTTGATACTAAAAATTCTGCTCTCTCTACATTTCATGTCAAAAAACGAAATCATTTAAGATACTACTTAAAAGAGGTATTATTGTACCTAGATTTTCGAAGCTAAATCTCTATTACCATCAAGAGACCAGACTTTTTCCTTTCTTCTTTTTTTGGTGTTACGATTTGAAGAAGACAACCATGAACACCCAAGGAGTGGAACGAACCCAGCTTACTTATTCAGACCCCTGACATCACCTCAAATCAGGGGCCTCTGTCTGTCTGCTGGGGTTTATTTTAGGGGCCACGAGAGTGAGTAAACGGGGGCAAATGACCTTGGGAAACAATGGGATTTGTGAACATTTCTGTGAAATAACAGAATTTTTGACCCAGACACATGTCATGGAAGAGCTATGTTGATTCCAGTGGGCTGGGAGTGGGGCACAAGCCTCTCTTACCTCGATTGTGCTGCAAGAGCACAATAGTCGGATTGACAATCGTGGTGGAGGGATAGGCGGACGAAGGCTTGCTAACTGGTGGAAAGGCTTGGGAATCAGTTCCAATAAGGGAAGAAGAAACTTCGTTTAGTAGAGGACTGGAATCCTGAAACGAACAAACAAACAATGTAACTAACTGTAAATATAAAAAGCTAGTGTTAATGTTTTTTAAAAAGAAGAAATTTAAAGCTTTACAATGATTTTAATTATAAAAAGAAATGCAATCAATGAGATATATCATATCATTAATTCCAGTTAGAAGGTTCAGTTGGAATGCTTATTCTCTTTGTTGGTATTAGTATGGGGCGGAGGAGAGAGGGAAGGTGAATGTTACTGCAAGTCTCAGCAACATCATTCATTAGGTCCACCTGCTAACAGTTGTGGGTCAATCCGGTTACTGAAAAAACAAATTCAAATCCAAGTAGAATAACATGCAAAAACCATGCAATTCCAAATGCGATCCAAGAACAAGAGCTGGTTTAATTGGGAAAAATCAGGGAAGTTTAGTACTCTGTACAGAGAAATGTAAGACAATGTGAGGACAAGACATCAAGTAAGAACAGGGAGGAGTTGAGCAACAGTTTTTTCAGAAAGCTACCCTTAGCATCAGCATCACTGAGCAATTTTACTGATGTTTGCTTCTGAGATTTGGATATTATCCTATCCTACTGTGACATTTTTTCACTCTCATATTAAAGTGACAAAGATCCCTAAGACTTGTGAGAATCCTGACTTTAAAAACCTGAGGTCTCTGCCAGAAATACCAATAAAATTATTAATACTAAAATTATCAGCTGCATATTGGGGATAATGCCAGTCTTTTAAAACAAAATAAGACCCCAAAAGGCACTAGGGATATTTAGATAGTTTCCTTCATGATATTTATACATTTCTATTTTTGAGTTTATAACCCATAAATTGAGGATGCTTTTCTTAAAGGGCTTTAAGAACAAGATTTTGATAGTTACTTTTAAAGCAATAATTATCTGGAAGCAATAATCAGAGATCAACTCCTGTGAACGTACCCACAGGATGAGGGCCACCCCCTCATTCACACCTAGCTCAATGCCCTGCAGATAGCAGGTGCTAGTAAATGCCACGTGAATGACAGGCGGCATCTTTCAGAAATGGTGTGTCTGAGCAAATGTTTGTAGCAAGAAAACAAACGCTTACCAAAAGAGGATATAGGCATCAGCACCCAGGACAGCTCCTGACACACAGTAGGAACTTCACAACACTGCCTAGGTCAGTCTATGTCTTCTGATAGTCTGCTAAACAGCCGCCACTATTTAGTTCTGAGGGGCAGCTCAATTTCATAAATAAAACCTTTTCTCAAGACTTGAGAAGCACAGTATGATTTTATACAAAAGTGCCTCACCTTGATTCCTCCATTTAGAAAGTGGAAAATAATTACACTTTTCCTAATTTATCTCCAAAGTGATATAATTATGATAAATGACATATCATTAAAAACTGCCTGAATGCATCCAAGAAACACAAAATATCAGGCATACAGCTCTTTAAAGTATAAATGCCTAATGTGATGTTTGGGTGGATCATATGAGCATTAAGCTCTTTACAAATTTTACTTTGTGTCTTATTTCTGGAACATCACAAAAACAGCTATTGACTAAAATAACTCAAATCAATTAACATGACTTTTATTCTTCCTTCTTTCTCTCAACTAGCTACAGATGGAGCAGGCATCAGCTCACAGCTCAGACACCATCCACAGGGGTTCCTCCTCTGTCAAGAGGAATCCAAGGAGTTTCCTTTTTCACCTCTGTTTCCCAGGGCCAAACCCGAAGCTATCAGGCCAACTGAGGTCCTTCCGGGAGCTCTACAACAGGCTGATTAGTCAGGTTTGAGACATCGAGGACACTGTCCCAACTAATCTGTCCTGGTACACCTAAAACCAACTTGATATGAAAACCCTAGGTCTACACAAATGATAAATTATAGGATACACAATTAAACTACTCACAACGGTCTATGAAGACACTAAACATAAGACTGACTTTACCCTACTCCAGACAAACATAATCCATGTCAAAGGGAAGATGCCTGCAGTCCCCAAAACAAGAGTGGCTTCTAAATTCTAAGTTCGGCTGAAGGTAGAGGGGAATAGATCAGGGAACAATCTAGTATTTTTCTCCAATGGGGCTGAGCTGCAAAATTCAAAGCTAGAAGGATATCCAAGCCCATGGGCCACACTGGGCCTGGTGCTGACCTAACTACATTGCACAGCACTAGAGATTTCAGAACAGGCCGCAGCTCAGGACCTAACAGTTCCCAGCTTTGATGTGCTTGATGCCTCATTATAATTTATCTAATAAGCCAAATAAAAAGTTTCCTTCCTGCTTTCTGCATGACTGGCTTCAGCTTAACAAGCCATTTGGAACAGTTTTGCAGGCATACATCTTTACACGAAGGGATGTCAGTAAATGCTTAGTTCCATCAGCCAATTAATTGCATGAGCCACTAGATGACTGTATCTCAAAGTGTAGTGTGTGGACCCCAGCATCTGAAAGCTCTGAGGACTTGCTCCCAAGAGATTCCCAGGCTCTTCTCCAGACCCACTCAGTCAGAAATTCTAGGAGTATAACCTGCGGGTGACGATTTAAACAAGCTTCCCTGACCCTCAGATGATCCCATGTACCCAAAGCTTGAGAAGTGACCTCCTTCTCCAAAAATTCCTTTGGAACAAGGCCCTGACTCATGGTTGTGCGCCGGGTACTTAGCAGAATGCCTAGACCATGGTAGAAACTCAATGATGAATTGTTAACTAACCAGTTACTTGCTTTTGAGTGACCCTGGCCCTCATTTGCCAGGGCAAGTCCTCAGCAACATAGCTAACATTCACTAGGCACCTTCTCTATGTCAAGCCCCATAAGAGGAACTTTTACTACTCGGTCCCACTGAACCCACAGCCCTGTGAGTAGACTCACGTATCCCCATATTACAACTCGCACTGAAGTTCTCAGATTCTCTCAATTCCCAGGACTCCTAAGGAAAAAGGAGACCCAAGCACTTTGACTCAGCTTTTACTCTAAAGCAGTAGGGCTTTCCCGGCTGTGGTGGGAACTCATTCCCTCACCCGCAGGATGGGATGGGACCTGAGGCATCAGGGCCCTTTGACTTCCTGGGGCCACTGGTGCACTGTTTTGCCACAAAGGCTCCTGGGGCCTCCTCCTCAGGGGCCCTAGCAATTGCCTGCCTTTTGAGGTAAAAGTCCTAACATTATACAGGGCTTTCAGACCCACTTGCTCACTTAAACCCAACTCTCTCACTAAAAAAAAAAAAAAAAAAAATCCTAGTCTCTGTCATTTCTGCATAGTACAGAGAGTTTATTTGTTTATTTACTCACTAGGTCAACATAAGAATCTCTTCCTCCCGAGATCTCCCCACTCCCTGGCAAGTAGCACCCACCACACCTACCGTTGCTTTTCCCCATAATTCTTCAGCTTTCCTCAGCTCTCTACATGACCTCCCCCACCTGGCCTGTGGAGAGCATGGCCAGTCAACATAAAGGCCACAGATGTTGTCTTCAGAGGGAGAAAGATGTGCATTCCCAACAGGACAGAGCAGACGAGGCACTGCAGAGATGGGGAACAACCCGAGAGACCCAGGGAAGACACACGGGAAGCATGCACGCTAGTGACAGGGGACACGGCTCCAGTCATCACGCAGGCACAGCAGCAGCCAGTGCTGTCCTCAGAGCTCAGAGCTTCAGTGAGAAAGGGAATGTGACTGCTGGGAGGAGACATTCAGAAAAGCCGTGAGGAGGGGAGTCCGGCAAGCTTACGGTACTCGAAACAGCTCCCGTGAGGTCAGGCTCCGAGACTCTGCGGAGGTCCTCCGGGGCAGGAGGGACCAGTGGAGGTGGTGGTGAGAAGGATGGTGGCGTCTGGCTAATGGGGGCAAAGGAGCCAGAGGCGCGGGCTGGCTGGCTGTGGTGGGACCACCTCTGCAGATGAGGGGGAATGAAATCATCTAGAGTCGGGAAGGTCAGAGGTGAGGCGGCAGAGGCGGTCGCTGGGATTGTGGGGACGCAGCCAAGAGGCCCCAGAGGTGCTGGAGGTCTGGCAGTGCCTTCTTGCCCTCTGTCAGTATTAACCAGGTAGAGAGGGACAACTATTACCTCCGGCTGGGCTGCACTGGAGGAAGTGGCATCCTGTGGAAATAAGGGGGTCGTTATGGAAAGGGGTATGATACGAGGAAAGAATTCCATATTTAAACGGTTGAGAGTGGGCATGCAGTGAGGTACTCTGAGAAACATTTAATCAGTGCCCTTTCCTCAGAGTACATCGGAGCTGGCCAGCTGGCCTTCTGACACTCCATGACACAGAGGGAACCCCATCCAACTCCGCTTTTCATCCATCTATTTTTGAATCCTTTTAACACTTTATGAGCAAGAAAGAGAGAACAACAGAACAGGCAGGCAGGCTGTGTTTAACCCCACAACACCACCATAGAGCCTGAAAGCTTGGAAGTAAATACAATTTCTTTGGCACCTTGTAATAAAACATGAACAATGAGTATCTCACCATGTTATTAGTCTCTGGATTCCACGCTCCGGCATACTTACACATTTACAGAAAAGAGAGACAGACAAAGAGAGTACTGTGCTGAGAGGTTCAGACGGAAGAATTCAGGATTCAAGCCACAACAATATTAATGAGGAAAGGGAGGGTAGGGCAGCCCAGTGAACAATGAGCTGCTCGCAACAGTTTTGAAAGAGACAGTGGAGAAGACACACAAACATTCCTAATTTCTTGCCTTGGCTGGATAACTCGGCTGCAAAAGGTAAGATTCTTTGCTCTTCCGGTTTTCGGGATCAGAGGTAACCCGGGGGCCTAGCACAGGTGGTCTCACATCTGGGAACGAAGCCCGAGTCCCCAGGGAAGGACTCTCGCCACGGTTAACGGCATCTTTACGGATGTCAAAGAATAGCTTGGGAGGGTCAGGAGGAGGAGCAGGGGGTGGTTTTCCTGTGCCGGCTGTGCGGGAGACAAGGCTGGGAGCCGGTGCTCGGGTGCCCGCAGCCTCCGAGGGAGTGCCTTTGGCAGGGTCACGTGCAACACGAGAGGAGTTTTCTGACGCCGCCAGGCAAATGTTATTGGATAAACAAGGTACATATAAGCTGCTGACCTTTTTAATCCCAACTGCCTCATGACATGGGTTAGAGCTCACATTCTTATGATAAACTGTCCTGGTGGCTGCATAGCGCTGCTGGGGTTGGGATGAAGCACTGGGGAACGTGGAGTCCGGAAGCAAGGAACCAGGGCACACCACACCTTTGGGAGCCGATCCAGCTGCCAGGAGGACAGAGATGGGCTGGGGTTGTGAGGGGTTCTGCTGGCTGGGGGTGCTGAGTGGGACGTAAGGCTTTGGTGAGCTCAGGTAGAGGGAATCCTTGTAGGTATTGTGGATGGTGGGGGACTGCCATGCAAAGCGGTCCTTTTGAGGGAGAGGAGGGCGTGGGGGAGAGAAAACCTTTAGCAATATTTTCAAGATATGTTATCAAACAGGGAAAAAAGAAAGAGGAGGGAAATGGAAAGAAGGACGATCATTAGAAACGACAGCATAACATGATCTAAGCAAAAACAATTCTTAACACGTTTTTCAGCACATCCTCAGGTTAGACTCCTCCTAGTATCCACAGTTCTCTCTGAGTGAAGCCAAAGACTGAATCCCACTCACCTGGAGACGTAGGCCTGACTCTCCTTTGCATCCAGGGAGGCTGAGCCTAGCCCATAGCAGGCCACATGCTACATCAATTTTGACACCAATCCTTGGCTGACTGCATCTTTATGAGACGTCCTGACTCAAGAAGGGCGCCAAGTGAACTAAACACCAGTGGGAGAGGCCCCAAAGCCCCCAACTCCCTCTCAAACCTCCTTCCCTCAAGATTTATCTTTGAGCCTTTGGCCTTAGAAGTTTATGTTCACTGGAACTCTTTTGAGTGCCTTTCATTCTTTTCCCTTAGGAAAAGGAGAATTGGAAGAGCCATCCTTATTTGTGTTCACAGGAGACAGATGTCTTAACTGAGTCACTGAGATTTAGCACTCAATTCCGTAAGCATAACAAATTAAAGCGCCCTAAGAAGAGAATGCCAAGGATTTTTGAATACACATGTGCTCTTTTCTCAGAGGAAAGAATCTGATGAAGCTAATTATTAGAAGGAAGACAAGCATGAGATTAAAAGCACACAGTCTCCCATTTTTGATGTACACAAAAGAGGGGACCAGGCAATGAAGGACTGAATTGGCCTTTACCGGATTGGACTGTGCCTAGTTTATCAAAATCCAGCCCCATGCCCATCTCACCCAGCCCACCACCACACAAAGGGAATCAGCCCCAGAGGTCAATGATCAGCCTCAGATTCACAGCTTAAGCCCAAAGCTCTGGTTGCAGGTCCAGAGGCTCACATAGCATCCCTCTCTTCTCAACACTGCTCCCCTTTGGGTCTCAGTGGAGAAGAGGGTCAAGGAAATGGGGTAACCCTCTAGTCTGATCCTCACATCAACAAGAGTCATCTGCCAACCTGTGGCTCAACTGGGAATTAGACTATAAGATGAGGAAACTTCATTTTGCTAGATTTTCTTTTTTGTTTTGTTTTGTTTTGAGATGGAGTCTCGCTCTGTCGCCCAGGCTGGAGCGCAGTGATGTGACCTCAGCTCACTGCAACCTCTGCCTCCTGGGTTCAAGTGATTCTCCTGCCTCAGCCTCCCGAGTAGCTGGGACTACAGGCACATGACACCACGCCCTTGTATTTTTAGTAGAGACGGGGTTTCACCATGTTGGCCAGGATGGTCTCAAGCTCCTGGCTTTGTGATCCACCTGCCTTGGCCTCCCAAAGTGCTGGGATTACAGACATGAGCCACTGCACATGGCCTAGATTTTCTTTAACGGCTCCTTTTTTTTTTTTTTGAGATGGAGTCTCACTCTGTCGCCCAGGCTGGAGTGCAGTGGCATGATCTCGGCTAACTGCAGCCTCTGCCTCCCAGGTATAAGCAATTCTCCTGCCTCAGCCTCCCAAGTAGCTGGGACTACAAGCACATGCCACCTCACCTGGCTAATTTTTTGTATTTTTAGTAGAGACGGGGTTTCACCATGTTGGCCAGGATGGTCTCAAGCTCCTGGCTTTGTGATCCACCTGCCTTGGCCTCCCAAAGTGCTGGGATTACAGACGTCAGTGGCTCCTATTTTTAAAGATATCCCAATTCTAGAAGAAAACCAGAACTTTCCTTCAAATTACACAAGTGAAGTATATTAGAGTTTGGTCAATATCTGGTAAGTGAATTTTGACCAAAAATGAGGAGGGTGCAAGACCTGGGTCTATTTTGATTTTATTTTTAATTTTATTTCATTCTTTTTTTTTTTTCTTTTTTGAGACGCAGTCTCGCCCTGTTGCCCAGGCTGGAGTGCAATGGTGTGATCTCAGCTCACTGCAACCTCCGCCTCCTGGGTTCAAGCGATTCTCCTGCTTCAGCCTCCTGAGTAGGTAGGATTATAGGTGCCTGCCATCACAACCGGCTAATTTTTGTATTTTTTTTTTAGTAAAGACAGGGTTTCACCATGTTGGCCAGACTGGTCTCAAACTCCTGACCTCCGGCGATCCACCCACCTCAGCCTCCCAAAGTGCTGGGATTACAGGCATGAGCCACTGTGTCTGGCCTATTTCATTCTTATATTTGTGGCATACAGGTGGCAAAAAGAAAGAATGTTAGAAAGGGTGAATAGGTGAAAAATATTTAAAAGTTTTATGGGTTGGGCACTGTGGCTTAAGCCTGTAATCCCAGTACTTTGGAAAACCAAGGCAGAAGGACCACTTGAGCTCAGGAGTTTGAGACCAGCCTGGGCAATACAGTGAGACTCTGTCTCTACAAAACATTTAAAAAAGAAATAGCCAGGTGTGGTGGCACACACCTGTAGCCCCAGCTACTAAGGAGGCTGAGGAGGGAGGATTGCTTGAGCCCAGGAGGTCAAGGCTGCAGTGAGCTGTGATGGCACCTCTGCACTCCAGCCTAGGTGACAGAGCAAGACTATCAAAAAAAAAAAAAAAAAAAAAGTTTTTGAGTGCGGATTAGACCATCAACCCAGAAGCAGTAAATAACCTGTTCCTTAAACTCAGTTTTCAAGGTACAAATAAGCTCATTGGAGAAGCAGCTCACTTGGATACCCTTGGCTAATCCAATGCCTATCCTTTCCACAGGGCACCCATGGCAGTGCTAGTGAATATGTACCAGACAAAAAAAACAAAATGAATAGCCCCTCTCCAGTAGTAAGCAACAGCAAAAACTTTCAGGTGAACTCACTTGGTTTCAGTGAACATGTTTACAGACTAAACGATTCTAGAAACAAAACACTTGAGCTAGCACGCACCAAAGGGACTGGCGGGTATGCTGATAATGGCAGTAGGGAGGTAAGCAAAAGATCATTTTGATTTGAGCTCAGATTTACTTTTACTTTCAGCTCAAATGTCCCATATGTGATTTCTTCTTGTCCAAAGATAGAAATCAGCTTCAGTGAGTTTCTAACTTATTTCGGCTCTCACCATATATGGTGCCAGGGATGCATTACATCAGGCATGAGCCTTCCCAGGGCTTTGACCCTGTAGAGAGGACGCTTCCCCAGAGCATCAACAGTGCACTCAGATCCAAAGGTCTCCTGCCCTGGGGCTTCTTTTAGTCCTGAAGAAGAAAGGGGATAGGCACAGTGACTTTACATGCAGGGAACTACTTTTTGTTGTAAACATTGTAGGAACCACACAGGCAGTCTGCATTCTGCCCAGTTGGCTACAAATGAAATTCTATTTATCTTTTTAGAAGGTGGGTCAGTAAAAATATGAGGCTTCTGGAAAATCATGGTATGTTTATAGTTTATACAGTTCTGTAAACTACCAATTCCCTTGTCTAAGCCACTGCATACTTAAAGCTTTGGCAATCACTATACAGACAAGAAGTCACGTTTCCATTTAGAAAACACATCTAAGAGGTAATGCGTGACCTAAAGATCCCTGAAATTTGAATGGCTGATTTTACATTGAATATGCAGGATAAAAACCTCTTTATCAACAATTTACCAGGTTCCCTTAAAGGGAACCCCAATAAAAGGAAAATTCTTGGATAGTGACAGATAAGAAAACACACTTTGTAAAAGATATTATAGGGTGTTCACCCTTATCAACCTCTTGAGGGCAATGCTTTACACAGTGATCTGAACACCAGAGAGATGCTCAATAAAGCTGTGTTAAATAAATCTATTTTAAAAGAATTTTTATTTACTTCACATGCTTTTAAAATTATCTTTTCAAAAGAGCTGCTTAAGAAGCCAAAAAGAATTACTGAGTTACCCTTTGAACTAAGTCACTGATAGTAGAAGAGGACATGCTTCCACATTTGCTCTGAATTAATCAGCACTGTTTCTCAATCTGCATAGAGCTGATGGCATCCGCTCTTGAGATGGCTGAAAAGTAGTATGTCTGCCACAGGCAGCACATTTATACACTGTGAGAGGGTTTAGGAATGGGAAAACCATGGCAAGTCCTTTACCGGACAAGTGACCTCCCCAGTCCCTGTGTCTAATGAGGACTTCAAAAAGCCAGGCTCATTTACAGCTCTTGGTTCTAACCGGTGACCCAGGATGCAACATGGCTGTACCTAGAGAGGCAAGTGATGGCAGGTGGCAGAAAGGCTAAATGTGTTTGTTGCTCAGCATACAAGGCAGACAGTTAAGCAACCAATTCCACGCTGGGGAAGATAAGCATCTGTAGGGAGGGAGAAAAACATCATCTCTGATTCTGCTTCATTTCAGCAGCAAATGCAATTTTACATCCTCAGGAGCAGGAACCAGAGGATCACTGGAGAAGTAGGGTGGGAACTAGGAAGGACCTGCAGAATTTGCAGACCCCTTGTGAGTTCAGGGAACACCTTCACAGAAGGAAGGCACAGGGAAGTGGACCACATAAGGAACACATTTCTGCAATAGTTTTTGAGCAGCACAGCTTCCTTTAAGAGAAAGGACTAGGCTAGGTGTAGTGTCTCACACCTATAATCCCAACACTTTGGGAAGCCAAGGTGGGAGAATGGCTTGAGGCCAGCCATCGGAGGCTTCAGTGAGCTACAATGACACCATTGCACTCTGGCCTGGGCAACAGATAGAGACCCTGACTCCAAAACAGAGAGAGGAAGACAGAAAGAGAGAGGGGGGAGACAGAGAGAGAGAGAGAAAGGAGTAGTAGTCGATTCCACAGATGTGGCTCCTGTATGCAAAAATGTTCATCACAGATCACCTAAATTAAAACATAGTCTATTCCCTTTATCAAAATGACAAAGTAACAACAGGAGAGGGAAGGAAGAAAGATCAAGTCTTTCCCCCACCTAGGGGGAAAGACTTAAGCAAAAGTATCCTTATTCCAATTTGTACAGCTTTGGGGGATTTTCTTTTGTAGGATACAGCTGGGCTGTACTGTCATTTTGCCTGTTCCTGGGTTGCTGGACTTAGAGCCTGGCCACAGCTACCTGATCTTAATCTGTAAGGATACTGTTGCTGGAGTTCTTACAGCCCCATCTCCAGAAAACAATTGGAATAAACACAAGATGCATTCTTCTCTCAAATATTACACTCTAAAGAATTTTTTTTTTTTTTTTTTTAAATCTCAGACCTTTTTCCTATGTATCCAAGGCTAAATGAATTCCCTCTTTCAGAACACTTCTACATACATAACAAACCTAAATAGGCATCAAGGCCTATTTCCAACACCCAGGTACAGACCAACCTCATTCCGTGCCTCTGCTTCCCTTGACCCCAACTTTCCCTTAGCTCGGTCCTTGCAGAGCTTATCTGGAGTTGTCCGAAAGCTTGAAACCTACTCCATTAACCAGTTGGGGAAGCAGGAAGTCACCAGTCTAAGTTAAGAGACTCAAGAACAGGTACCACTCACCAGTCCCCACCCTGCCCTTGGGCACATGCCTACCTGGGACTTGTCGGAAGGAAGATTGGGATGCACACTCCTGTAGCCCTTGGCAGCAAGTGAAGATGGCTGGGCATTTCCATTGGCATCAGCACTGGAAGAAAGCCTCCACTCATCTGAGAAATAGGGAGGGAAAAAAGCTCTCACTCACAGGGAATAACTCCCTGGTTCCCCTGTAACTCCGGGGTCCTTAGTAGAAGGCCAGAAAGGTGAGAATGCAAGAGAAGCCATACCTGCTGAAGAAGGCTCTGGCTCCAGACCTACACGTGGTGCAGAAAGGATGGAAACAAGAAAAGGGGAAAAACAGAAATGGTTACATTTGCAGGAAACAAGCATGAACTGCATAGAAGGTTGAAAATCCAGCACCCCGTTGTCTGACACAAAATGCCCTCAGTCACGATGGCCTGATTACCATAGGAACCCACTCAAAACCATGATGTGCTCACAGGCACTGACCTTTGAAAACACAAGGCTCACATTCACAGGGATGAAGAAACAATTGTCACTTGACATTCTTATTTTACAGACAAAAAGGCAACAGAATTCTCCACTGTCCAGTCCCTCCTCACTGCCTCTCATTCCCCTTCCTCGAGCCTGCTGTGGGCTCAGAATGACCACTTCCAACCAACTAACAAGCCCAGGAGAGAGAGAAGTGGATCAACACTTTTTCCAGGGGTGATGGTGCTGGGCTAAGGGACAGAACATGACTTAAGCCAGGAGGTATCTGCTGCGATAAAGACTTTTTTTCTCCCTGCCTGCTTTTCTTCTTTCCATTAAATGAGCCACATAAACATTTCAAAATCTAATCACCCTTCTTGAGTGTTCATCACATCACAAAGCACCCTTGTCTCCCTTCAGCCTTCCCAGCCACTGCCTGATGCATTTCAGAGACCCTACACTTCTCCTAGTTTGATCCACATAGCACATAGCACCATAAGGCAGCAGACTGCAGTGGTTACGAACCTGACTGGAAAGGCAGCTGGGCCTCAATTCATATCCTGGGTCTACCACCTAAGGGTTCTATGACCCTGAGCAAGTTATAAGCCTCAGTTTGCCCATCTGAAAAATGGAGATAATGATATGCCTGTTTTATAAGTGTTGTTAATAAGAACATATATGCATGCAAAATGCTTACCACAGTGCCTGGCAAAGTTCAGAAAATGTTTGCTATTTATCATCTTCTGTATTATCTCTTGTCTCTACTCTCTATCCTTGATCTAACCCAGGGGTCCAGAGACTTTTTTCTATAGAGGACCAGATAGTAAATATTTTAGGTTTTATGGGCCATATGGTCTCAGATGCAACTACTTGGCTCTGCTATTGTAGGACAAAGGCAGCCACAGATGATATGTAAATGAATGAGCATGGCTGTGTTCCAATAAACCTTTATTTATGGACACTAAAATCTGAATTTCATAAAATTTTCATGTGGCATACAATACCATTCTTCTTTTGATTTTTCTTTCAACCATTAAAAAATGTAAAAGCCATTCTTAGCTCGAGGGCCATACAAAAAAAGGCACAGGCCAGATTCCGCTCACAGCCATGGTTTGCCAATCCCTAATCTAGCCAAGCCTTAACCCCTTCCTCTCCCAGGCTGTCTCCTTTTGCCTTATCATGTAGAAAAAGAGGGACTAATACTACAGTCTCACTGCCCAAGCCTCCATTTCAATGTGGGTCCCTCAGGGGCTAGACATGGGCTTTCCAGATGCCAAGCTGAGATTTACAGACATTTACTGAACACCTCTCTAAGTGCCACTGTGAGTCACTGTTACCCCCACTTAGTTCAGCGTACACAACAACTCTGTGAAACAGGTAATTACTCTCCTTCATGGATGAGGAAACAGAGAGGCCAACTGACTTGCCCAAAGTCACACAGCCAGGAAGTGACAAAGCAGTCAGCCCAAGTCTCCAGAATCCAAACCTAGCACCCTGCCTACCACCTCCACAGCCACCAGCCTCCCCATCAGCCAGGAGGAGGATGCTATGCTTCAGAGAGGTGGTGGGAGCCAAAAACAGCTGGAGCAAAAGGCAAGGTAGGGTAAAGGTTCTGAGTGATTGGCATTCATGTATAGCAGTGGTGTGGCTGCATCAGGGCTTGCTGAAACACAGGTGGCTGGGCCGGGCTCCCGGCGCTTCTGATGCAGTAACTGTGAGGTGAGGCCCAAGAATTTGCATTTCTAACAAGTTTGCAGGTGATGCTGAGACTGCCAGTCCATAACCTACACCAGGAGAACCACCGATGAGAGGTACACTCAAAAACTTCCTTATTCTGGAAAACTAGCTGTATCCATTTTATTTTTCCCCCTTTAAGACAGTTTTTAAATTCAGCTACATATTCTTTTAGCAGGTTGCCTGTTACATTTCTGCCACTTCCTTATGGACAATTCACTGCTATTTGTCTTCTCCACCCCACAAAAACCGCATGCGGTCGGCCCGCGATACCCACGGAT
>NW_012099987.1:559312-562091 GCF_000951045.1 Mandrillus leucophaeus
GAACTGTTCTTCCAAACCTCCAGGTATCATGAAACCTCCAGGTATCACTGTGACATCAGATTGCCCAGTTTCAGCCCTGAGTCTCTATCTTGCTAACTGCATATCCTGTGGCAAATGACCTGGCCACATCTGTGAAATGAAGATAATATCTACCTCTTTTGAATCATGAGGACTAAATGAAAGTATCTGGCATAAAGCACGTGCTTTGCAAAATCAGAATTCAAAGCATAAGGGGGCAAAATAACCATGGACAAGAATGAGCATTGTTGATCTCTGCCATGTGATAAATAGCTTTAAGAACATAAGATCCTTAGGGATACATCCACTTTTTCCTCTCACTCCAAGTCTTTAAAACTGTTCCCCTTCCCCATCCCAAAAAGGCAGTTCCCAGGACCTCTTAAATGTTCCTTTCTTCCTTGTTAAAGGAGAGCTGTATTTCTGACATCTTACTAGCCTTCATCTATTACCTCATCTTCTGAACCTGGAAGGTTGGTAGCAGCCTGGGCCACTTGTGCCTGTGTGCAGCAGTATGAGATTTTGCACACACAATCATCCATTATTAACTCCTGATTGAAGAGACTGTCAAAATGCTTCTTTCAATAAATGTTACCTTACAGCTCCCAAGGTAGGGGGAGTGCCTTGGAAAGTTGGATCCTAGAGAGCTTTTGCAGTCCTGAGAGACCTACCCTTTCTGCAAGATGCATAATTTACTTTGCCTTATCTTTTCCTCCAGCTGTTCTTTATTTCAATCTTTTCTGGCCTGTGGCTGTAGCCTCCTGATATTTTATTTTATCTCATTCTATGCTAATTTCATTTTGACCTGTTTTAAAGTCTTTTGCTGATCAGTCAATTCTTCTTGGGATCTTAGGATAATTTTCACTGACTGAGTCTTGATGTGTTCTTGATGGTAAGAGTATTTAAGAGGTAGATGATAGATGTTAATAGTGAGTCTAAGGGTGTTCCAAATCTTATTTGTGTTTATTTTGTATTCATCCTGTATAGCAGAGAATTTCACTTTATCCAAAAAGAAGTCTGGCCTTGGCCCTCAGCTTCTGGGATGTAATCTCTGAGCTCCTGGGAAGTCCTGCCTGATAGGAGTGATTTTGTTTATCTGGGACTTTGAGTCACACCAACTATGTGACTTGGGGTGGGGCCTTTGAGCCACTAGGAGCTCGATGGATTAGGAAGTTGGACTGGAGACTGAGATCTGCCCTGTGGGCAGTGGATCATGCCTATGTAATGGAGCCACAGTAAAAATGCTGAACACAAAGGCTCGGGTACATTTCCTGGTCGAAAATGCTCTGAGAACACTGTCACACATCACTGCTGGGAAATAATATGTCCTGACTCCACGCAGAGTGGGCAACAGAAGCTCCGCATTTGGTACCTTTTCCAGACTCCACCCTATGTGCATCTTCTCTTGCCTTTTAAAATCTGCATCCTTTCCCTATAATAAACCATAACCCGGAGCGTAGCAGCTTTCAGTACGTTATGTGAGTCCCTCTAGCATTGCACCAAATCGGATAGTGCTTTTGGGAATCCCCTGAACTTGCAACTGGCGTCAGAAGGGAAGGTGCACTCTCTTGAGGACTTTTCCCTCCAACTTCTCAGTTGGCCCTAAAGTTCACACGTGTACTCATCAAAAACACTCAAATTCAATGGAGGTACGGGGTACCTTTAACTGCTTCAATGTTAACCTTCCTATGGTACCTTTATGCTGCTGCCATTTCTGGAGAGCAAATGTGAGAGTCAAACCAGAGGAAATAATTCAAATGTGGGTCCAAGAATCTTTATGTCCAAAGCTAACTTTGCATTCAAGAATCAGGCAGTAAGGACTGGAGCCAACTGGTACAGAATTAACAAAATATAAGGGCTGAACTGGACCCTGGCACCTAAGTCAGAACACAGGAATTGACACATCAAGCCACAAGATCTTTAGACTATACCAAACAGGAAGCTTGGTATCACACCCACTACCAGCTCAGGCTCCCTGTCTGGAGTGAAAACACCCTGACCTGGGACATGATCAAGTCACTCTGAACCAATATGGCCAACGCTCAGACCTGGTGTGGCAATGAGGTCAGGAGGCAGGGATAAGGTGATGAGGTTTCTCCTGGGGGCAGGGAGTCGGTACTAAGATTACTGCTATTCCTTTCAGATGGTTCTGATCCAAAAACCAAGGTCCACATTCAGAGATGAGGAGGCTGATCAGGAAGCTGTGGTCAGGGATCTTGAGTTAAGCCACCACTTGAATGGAGGAGTCTGGAGAATGAGTGTCAACTGGGCAATTTCCAGGGCTCTCTCTGTCACTCCACCCCCAAGAATGTCTCCATTCTCTCAAAGTTCATGTGGATGCAGATGGCTTCCAAATCCACACACTGGACTCCAAATTTCCCCATTAGAAACATTCTCCTGGAAGTCCTTCCCTTGCCAAGAAACTCAACATGTCAAAAGACGGAATTCAACATTCTTTTCAGCACTCTTCACAAATCCCTCCATCTCCATGAGTGCCACAATTACTCTCCTAGACAACCAGGGAAGACATCTCCTGGGCCACATGGAGTCTTACTCTCTGTGGTCCTTAAATACACCACAAGGAGCCCTGCTCATTTCATTCTCCAAAAGGCACTTTGATCCTCAGCCTCTGCTCTTCACTCCCATTGACACCATGCTAGGGTAAGACCCTCATGGCTTCAAACTGAAATTATTTCAAATCTTTAACAAGCCTCTTGACCTGCAGGAACTAGAATGGTTACCCTTAAAGAGCACTTGCTTTGGG
>NW_012099987.1:564521-566620 GCF_000951045.1 Mandrillus leucophaeus
TGTGAGGTGAGGCCCAAGAATTTGCATTTCTAACAAGTTTGCAGGTGATGCTGAGACTGCCAGTCCATAACCTACACCAGGAGAACCACCGATGAGAGGTACACTCAAAAACTTCCTTATTATGGAAAACTAGCTGTATCCATTTTATTTTTCCCCCTTTAAGACAGTTTTTAAATTCAGCTACATATTCTTTTAGCAGGTTGCCTGTTACATTTCTGCCACTTCCTTATGGACAATTCACTGCTATTTGTCTTCTCCACCCCACAAAAACCGCATGCGGTCGGCCCGCGATACCCACGGATTCCACATCTGTGAATTCAACCAACCGTGGATCAAATATTGGGGGAGAAAACAAAAAATAAGAAAACAATAATAATATAACATTAAAAAATACAGAATAACAACTATTTACATAGCACTTACATTATATTAGGTATTATAAGTAATCTAGAGATTATTTAAAATATACAGGAGAATGTGCATAGGTTATATACAAATACAATGTCATTTTATATAAGGGACTTGAGCATCCTCAGATTTTGGTACCTGTGAAGGTCCTGGAACCAATCACTGGCAGATACCGAGGGACGACCATAGTTGGGAAAGGTACAGGACATATGTTTTGCTCACATACTGCAATGTACCGGCTTGTATGACCAGGAGCAAGTTCACTAGCCATGCTAAATTTTACTTTTCTCATCTACAAAATGTAATCCTTACCCCATACTCCTCACAGGGAGTATGATTCTTCGATTCTCTCCAATCAAAGAACTGGAGAATCTTTGAGAATCAAAGATCAGGTACGTGAAAGTACCTCTGAGTGCACCACACTCCCTGTCGCATCCATACGGCTCCCTGGCCCAGAGCTCCCCTCACACCTGGCAGGCCCTTAAACACTTGGTGACATGCCGTGACAATGGTCCACTTCCTCCCTCACAGCTGTCACTTGTACTGTTCCATCTTCTTTTCTAAATTGCTATTTCTAGTCCACCTTTGTCAAATAAGTCTATCAAATTTATTAGATTTATGCATATACTAACGTCAACAGGTTCTGAATGAAGGGCTCTCTAATGAAGCATGTAAACTTCGTACATGGAACTGGGGACACATTATTTTGCCCACTTTCTGGGTCTCAGTTGGGTTCGTTCTATTCAAGTGACACTAGCAAACAGCTATGCCATGGAAAGCTGAGATGTGAACTGTTCTTCCAAACCTCCAGGTATCATGAAACCTCCAGGTATCACTGTGACATCAGATTGCCCAGTTTCAGCCCTGAGTCTCTATCTTGCTAACTGCATATCCTGTGGCAAATGACCTGGCCACATCTGTGAAATGAAGATAATATCTACCTCTTTTGAATCATGAGGACTAAATGAAAGTATCTGGCATAAAGCACGTGCTTTGCAAAATCAGAATTCAAAGCATAAGGGGGCAAAATAACCATGGACAAGAATGAGCATTGTTGATCTCTGCCATGTGATAAATAGCTTTAAGAACATAAGATCCTTAGGGATACATCCACTTTTTCCTCTCACTCCAAGTCTTTAAAACTGTTCCCCTTCCCCATCCCAAAAAGGCAGTTCCCAGGACCTCTTAAATGTTCCTTTCTTCCTTGTTAAAGGAGAGCTGTATTTCTGACATCTTACTATCCTTCATCTATTACCTCATCTTCTGAACCTGGAAGGTTGGTAGCAGCCTGGGGCCACTTGTGCCTGTGTGCAGCAGTATGAGATTTTGCACACACAATCATCCATTATTAACTCCTGATTGAAGAGACTGTCAAAATGCTTCTTTCAATAAATGTTACCTTACAGCTCCCAAGGTAGGGGGAGTGCCTTGGAAAGTTGGATCCTAGAAAGCTTTTGCAGTCCTGAGAGACCTACCCTTTCTGCAAGATGCATAATTTACTTTGCCTTATCTTTTCCTCCAGCTGTTCTTTATTTCAATCTTTTCTGGCCTGTGGCTGTAGCCTCCTGATATTTTATTTTATCTCATTCTATGCTAATTTCATTTTGACCTGTTTTAAAGTCTTTTGCTGATCAGTCAATTCTTCTTGGGATCTTAGGATAATTTTCACTGACTGAGTCTTGATGTGTTCT
>NW_012099987.1:572450-595266 GCF_000951045.1 Mandrillus leucophaeus
AAAAAAAAAAAAGAGCTCATTTAATCTCAACAACTCTGTTATGGTCATCTCCAATTTATAAATAAGGCAACTGAAGCCCTGTAAGGTGGAGTAATTTGTCCATATCACAAAGACAGTAAGTGGCAGTGCTCAGCCTCAGTAGAGAACTGTGTGAAACCAAAACTATATCAACTCTCCCAGGTGAGGGGGTTGGGACAAGGACTAGAAATAGGGGGCACTGCTGAAATGTGGGTATCAGAGGGCCAGGTAGGGACTAAAGCTTCCAGTCCAGGCAAATAATCAGCAACCTGGACACCTATAGGCATTGAAGAAGGTAGCAAACAGGGAGCAAGTCAGTGAGGAAGCAGAGAGAGCAGCTGGGGGACAAATGCTGTCCCTGGTGAGAAAGGAGGGAGCCAGACGCCATCTGACATTAGCTATCTGCAAAGGCATTGGGAGTAGGAAGCAATCCTTGGCAAGAGCCATCCACCGCCTCACACTTGGGCTCCCAGTCCAGACTGGGCATGGCTGTCTGCAAATACTGCTGAAAACTGTTATAATGAAGCCAGGGAAGGCCCAGGAGCTCCCAGGCCCCAGGATGGGATAATAGACTGATACAGGCCAGCAAGTTGTCAATCTGGAGGTTGACATGGACACTGTTAGAGTCAAGAGCCAGCAGGATGCTAGCCAATAGGTAGCATAGTAAGGGGACAAGATTTCCATTCCTGAATTGTCTATATTCACATTCTCTCTTTTTTTTTTTTTCTTTTTGAGATAGAATCGTGCTCTGTCTTCCAGGTTGGAGTGCAGTGGCGTGATCTCACTCACTGCAACTTTGCCTCCTAGGTTCAAGCAATTCTTCTGCCTCAGCCTCCCAAGTAGCTGGGATTACAGGCATGCACCACCATGCTTGGCTGATTTTTGTATTTTTAGTAGAGATGGGGTTTCACCATGTTGGCCAGGCTGGTCTTGAACTTCTGACCTCAAGTGATCCGCCCACCTCAGCCTCCCAAAGTGCTGGGATTACAGGTGTGAGCCACTGTGCCCAGCTTACTGACATCCTCTTTTAAGCCCACTCCCCAGTGTTAACCCATTCTAGCCTGCTTCGTACGCATCAATGAGCATGTGGGGTTTTTTTGTTTCCTCTACTCAAACCCAGCTTGTTCCTTTTCATACAAACTGCCCTCCTGTACCATCTTAAATTTATCACCAATCAAAAGGATTCCATTTGTGTCAGGCTAACTTCCAAACTTCCTAAGGTCACAGAGCATTCTGGAGCTAGTAAGGCTTGGAAAGCATCTGGCCCAAGTTCCTCATACTTGATATAAGCTCAAAGACACTAGGACTTAACCACAGCCCGAAAGCAAGATGGCTGACTACAAGTCCACACCTGACTCCTGTTGCAACATACTGCCTTTTGCCCTCACCTAATGCACCTAGAATTGCTCTCTTTTCCTCCTTTCTCATCACAATTCCAAGTGACTAACTCAGCACCTGGCACATAGATAATGCTGAATGAATGTATGCTTATTCGGATTCGATGATCTCAATTTACAAAGATGAACTCACTGTAAGGTGTGAATGACTGATAGCTATCCCTTAATTCTTCCGAGTATAGTATTTGCATTTTAAAACAATCTGGTGATGGTTTGGTGAAAAAGATTTGGTGAAGTTTCTTTTCACCACATTAGTTGGTAGAAATTTGTGAGACACAAACGTATTTTGGGACACGAGAGTGTTTCCAAAAGTGCCTCAAATCCACACACAGGGCCGGGCAGGGTGGTTCACACCTGTAATCCCAGCACTTTGCCAGGCCGAGGCAGGTGAATCACTTGAGCCTACAAGTTCAACACCAGCCTGGGCAACATGGAGAAACTCTGTCTCTACAAAAAATATAAAAATTAGCCAAGTGTGGTGGCGTGCACCTCAGCTACTTGGGAGGCTGAGGTGGGAGGACAGATTGAGCCTGGGAGGTCGAGGCTGCAGCGAGCAATGATTGCATCACTGTACTCCAGGCTGGGCAACAGAGTGAGACCCTGTCAAAAAAACAAAAGAAAAGAAAAGAAAAAACAAATCCACACAAGGTACTGGTAGCACAGGCGTGCACCTGGTAGGCATATTTGTGTTCTGCGTCAATGCCATACTGTAACCACTAGAGGGAGCTCCAGGCTCCCTCTCCACCACCTCCATTTACTGCCAGAGGATGGGACAGCCGGTTTGTAAGGTCATTTGACTGCACATAAGGCCTTTCTCTTTGCATCATCCCTTAGGATTCTCTTTTCTCCAAACGTTCTCTAGCTTGGGAGCTGGGACTTCCCAGTTAGGCTTGGAGAGGCTGGATGAGGTTAGCCTTAGAATAAAATAACTTTGCCTTCTCTCCTCAACCCCACCTTTCCAGTGGGTTAGGAATCAGGGCTGGACTCAGGGATGCAGGACCAAGAAGCTACTCTGTTGACTTTCAGGGCTGTGGGCTGCTCGGGCCTGCTGTCAGTCTAAGGATAAAGAAGCCCTCACAGGGACCAACATCACCAGAAAGGGGTTTGTGCTCAAACCCTAGCCTGGCCTCATCCGCCAGCATGTGACCCAGCACCTGTTATGGGTGGCTGGGCAGGAAGAAAGTCAGCTTCCAGGATGCTAGGTCTGGCCATTTCCATCCTACATATCATATCTGTCTTATCACAACACACCACTCTCGCTGCCCCAGAGGGATCTGTGTACCCTACTGCCTATCTTCTCTGGTCCCAAGGGAGTGGTCCTCCCCTCCATTCAATTTCTCCCTCCCTTTCCTTCAAGAAAGCAAGCTCCCGTCCCCTACAGCAGCAGCTCTCAGATGCGGTCCTTGCACTAGCTGCATCAGCATGACCTAAGAACCTGTCAGAAACGCGAACCTTCAGACCCTATCTCAGACCTGCAAGCGGGAACCCTACATTCTACAACTCCAGGCTGGGGCCCAGCAACCTACCTTTTTACTCCAAGTGATTCTGATGCAGCTAAAGCGTGAAAGCCACTGCCCTACAGAGTGGAGAGGTGCTGTCTCACCCTAAACTAACTGTGCCTGATCTCAAAGTCAGCGTTTGCCAACTCCCAGAATACTTGGGCTGTGCAAAGTCGTCTCTGGAGAGGCCAAAATAATCTAATGATAATCAAATAGCAGCTAACATCTAACAGTCTATTCCATGCCACCAGGCATGGTACACAGCACTTCATACACTTCTTCCTCACAATAATCCTATGAGGCAGGTGCTATTATCCACCCCATTCTACAGTTCATTAGGGTTGAGAGAGAGTGAATAACTTGACCAAAGTCGCACAGCCGACAGGTGGTGGGGGCAGGGTGTGCACAGAGATCTGTCGGGTTCTGAAGTCCCAATTCTAAAACTCAATACCTCAGATTTCCCAAGTGATGGGTTAAGGTGGGGAGATGGGCTTCATGTGGCTTCTTTGATCTCCCTTTGTTCCTAGTTTACACTGGGCCTTTGAACTACTCTCCTGATCCTGCTCCTGCAGCTGGCTGGTGATCATCTCAGGCCTGAGCCCTGCCCACCTCTGCTTTTCCGGGAGCAAGGTCATCGAGTCATCCACACTTCTCAGTCTCCCCTAGCTGCACCTCCAGCCCAGCCTGGACAGGTCACAGTGAACCTCTAGGAAGCAGGGATGAGCTCTAAGAAGCCCAACCTCTAGCCCATCCCACTGCTTATCCCCTATGCCCTAAGCTATTTCAGTCTGCTTGAGTGCAGTCTGCAGAGTACTGGCTCTTGTCACAGGATGACCTGCTCAGTCAAAGCTAACATAAAGTGGTGGTTATTGCGGTGCCTTCACCCGCAGCACATGACTGTCAGTTTGAAGCTTTGACCACTACCCATCCAAAGGAGCTGACTGTCCCAGGGGTCCCTAAGAGAACCCAGAGTTATCTGATGAACTCACACCCTCCTGAGCAAAAACACCAGAGCCTCCTCCCGCCCTTCCCACGTGGCTCTGAACATCTTCCCCAGCCTCAGCGCACCTGGTTTGCTTTCGTGTTGCGGGGTTTCCTGAGGGCTCACAGGGCTACTGCTTGGGGTTTCCCTGTAGGAAGACGAGGCCCGGAGAGTCACCGCTCCCTTCCCAGTGCAGATTTTTGTAGGATCCATGTCTGAAAAGAAAAGGTCCAAAATTGAAGACTGAATCCAAGACTCCTGAAGGATTAAAGGACAGTTGGTTAGCAAATTGTTACAGCTGGGGAATGAGATGAACCCGGTTACAGCCACGCGAAGTCTTTGAACACTTGTGGTCAATGAAATTAATCTGTGGGTGGTGGAGAGGGGCAAGTTTTCAGAGGTTTACTGTGCATCAGGAAGTTAGGGGAACATGGCGGCAATGGTGAGTTCTGAGTAAATGGATGAGTTATAATATCAGCTGAAAACATTTCAAAATGAAAGCAGGTTTATTCCTTTTATTAAATGAAGTTTAGGTTGGTGAGCAGACTTCTGACCAGTTAGTAAGGCACAGTTCAAGAAAGAGTTTATGAAAGATGTTTCAAGCTTCCAGACCATTCTTCTCATCGAAGACCAAGTTGGCAACTAAGGAAGTTGCGGGGGGGTGCGGGGGCAGTTTCATGGAGAACAACTACTCCTTGCAGTTTTCCAGTGGGAAAAGGAAAAGCAAATCTCCTTGGATTAGCAAGTCAAGACTCCCAAAATGCTGAGACAGAAGGATATGCTACCTGGCAAGAAAGCTCATGAGTGACAGCCTCACTTTTCAAACATAACAAAGAAAACGCACAGCAACAAAAACGACCTGGAAGGCTAAATCCTTCAATGAGCAGTGTCCACCGAGCCTCAGCTGTCTTCACAGGGTCCTGGTGTCTCCTACAGTTTCACTAGGGCCTAATAACAGACGCGGGTCAACTTCGAGAGTTTCCTTGAGAAAGATTTCAAAATACGCTTCAAAAGATCTGAATGCCATCCTGCAGGAAATCAGTCACGGAGGCAGGGAACCGGGGCAGACCACACAGTTCTGGGAGGCACACGCACGGAGTGTTTCTTTTTGTGCAGCTGAGCTATGCAGAACGCCACAGTTTTGTTTCGTTTTCAGACTGCTCACAGCCTAGATCCCTGACCTAAAATTGTCACAATTAGGATTACAGGTTGATGTTCAGGGTGTGCGTTTGGGCAGGATGTGAGTTCAGACACCCGACTCATCCCCATTCCTGTCCGAGGGCAGAGAGAAGCAAAGCCTCTTCCCTCCTTGCTTTCCACACCAGCAGCCCACTTCCAACAACTCAGGGAGAATGATCATTAACGTTAGACAAGAGAATGGACCTGCCTCGTCAGCACCTCTTGTATTGAACGCAATGCACAAAACGCACAATGTGTGGCAGGGCAAGTGTCAGCCTTGGAGAGCATCTGACTTATCCAACTCTATCAAGAGGCTAAGTGACTGATGTCACCAAACTATTGGGAAAACTGGTTCACAGTCACTTCAAAAGGATGAGGGGCACACTGATGGATGCAGCCCATCCATAGGTTCCTGGACACACAGCCCAGTTACTTCTGAAAGCACCATTGGATAAAGTACTGTGTAGGCCTCGTGTGTCCCACTTTGTACAGAAGGAAGCGATGAGCCGGAGCTGACATCTGAACCGTACTCCCCCACCCCCTGGAGGGGAGAGGCAGGAAGGGGCTGCAGGTAAAATTGGGGAAGGCACAGGGGATGCTCTGGGATGGCCCGGTGAGCATCAGAGGCAAGTCTAGGTTGGGCACCTAAGGCAGCTGCTTCAAATTCAGTCGTTCAGAGGTTCTCTGTGACACCAGGTTAATTCTCAGGGAGACTGCAGTTTTTGCTAAAGTACTGGGAGTTGGAAACCTCTAGGGAGAGCCTAGGATGTCCATGCACCTCAGACTCGTCCCAAAGGGAAAGCTGAGCCTCCAGACTGACCCTTCTCCTAAAGAAAAGAGGGGCGAGCCCTCTGTCCTCAGTTCTTCCCCACATTCGCTGGCTCCCAGGAAAACGCACACAGACATTCACGTACGCAGAGGAAGTAAGGAAGCAAGCTGAGGAAGTGAGATGGAACGCCTACTAAACATGCAACGATTCAGCTCAAAGTGCGTGTTAGAAGAAAAGAAGAAAGGAAAACCATGCCATGATCCGCTCACAATTACAGAAAATAAACCGACCCAAGGAGATACCTGTAGGGAGAACTAGGCCTGGGGCGTTTTTCACTGTCTTCACAGGAATGATTTTAACAGCAGAAATAGAGCGTGCACGTAAAGGGTCGGCAGTTGCTGAAAACACAAAAGGGTAAATGGTGCATCCAGAAAGAACATTTGGGAAACACTCAGGCAGTTGAGGAACTGGGCAGGGACAATAGGAGGAAGTCGCCCACACAACAAGAACAATACAAAGGGCAGTAGATGCAGTAATTAAAAATAACCTGCTTTCTCTCTTTAGAGTTCTAGGCCAAGACAACAGACCCCTCCCCTCCAACCATCACCCAAATACAGCTGGTCAGTGTTGATCGGTGCCTCCTGCCACACCAGGAGCTTGCCAAGGCTCTGGACAAAGATTTACGGAGGCACACAGATGGCCTGGCAAACAGAGGAAGGGGAGAGCACTCAGGGTCCACAGGGCCTCCTGGGAGCATGCTGGGGAGGGGGTTCTGAGGAGGAGGGCGGTGGCCCATGGGCTGCAGATGAGTGCAAGAACGAAGGAACAAGATCGTGAGTTGCCTGGTCCCTTCAGCCATCAGAGCTACTTCCGCCATAGCATAACTTCTGGGGTCTTGTGCCTGCTCCGACAATTGTAGCCCTCTGGCCCCAAGCAAATCAGAACCTCCATCTGTTAAACAGCAGATGGCCTTGCTCAAACCCACCCTTTCCTGGTCAGGAGGTGCCAAGTGTCCAAGTGCATATGTAGTCTCTGGGGCAGCACCCAAGTGCACAGTCCAGGACCCCGATACCCGGCTGAGCTAAGACAGAGCAGGGATGCCTGCCTGGGACACAGTGAAGGCCACCGCTCAAACATCCTGGGTGCTCAAACTTATCTATCGGCAGGGTCTCTGGGCTCCCTGCCTGCCCAGATTCTGTAATCTCATGGTAGGCACGTCCCCTAACTCTCCTTACACTGAGCCTGTTGTGAGGCCTCCCCTCATCCTCTCCTTTAAGGGCAGCACATAAAGAGGGATGGGAGCTCTGTGTGAAGGTGCCAGAGTCAACTGTGGCCGCATATCTACAGAAACACAGCGGGTGGGGCTGTCTGGGAACAAGACCACCACTGCAGAGTCAGCACTGGTGAGCCTGTCAAGGCAACAGAAGGGAGGCATGTCGGCCAGGGACAGTGCGCCTTCCAGTCCATCCTGCTGTCAGCTCACCTCCTGAGGCATGAGGCAGTCACACGGCGCCTGGTCATTAATGACTAGGTTGCTAACGATGCTACTGCATGGATTAAGACACACATGTGCTCTCACAGCATCTTCCTGTCTGCTCCACCTGGGAGATGGGCTTGGGGGAGACTTTTGTAACCATTTTCAGAGGAAGAAGCAAGAGGCTCAGCGAACTGCTCAGGCTCATTCAGTTCTCAAGCAGAGAGGCTGAGACTGGAGCTCGGCTATCCCAGCTCTGGTTCAGTGACCTCAGGCCACTCTGATGCCCTTCAGGTCACCCCTGCCTGCTTGTTTGCAGACAAAGGTGAGTCTCACCAAGGAGAGAATGGGACCCACTCCACCTGCCACCCTCCCCCACATGCCTTAAGTCTCTTGTATAAATGAGTGCACATGGATGGGGTCGATGACTCCACAGGTTTTAAACTAATAGGGCCCCCACCCCTCTCCATGCTCCTCACTGGATGCTAAACACACGCCTGCAGCCACTCCACAGGCACTGCCCCTCAGAGTTCCCTAAGTGCAACTTGGTCGAGACTGTCCAGGGCCCCACACCATGGGTGCAGACGGGCGACCAGGCAGGGAGGCAAGAACAGGAGCATGGCAGGTCCCCTCCGGCCACCAAGGAACACACCTCCACACCACCTGGGCCCTGTACCCCAGCCCCTCCTAGTCTCTGGACATACCCTCTACGGCTGGTTCCTCTTAGTTCACACTTTGCCTTGTCTTAAAAGAAACACTCTGTTGACCCAGATGGAAATTACACAGATCAAAATGCCAAATTGTTTGAAATTATTCTTTGAGATGCATCTTGACTCAAATGCCCAATGCGAGTATTCTGGCTCTTCCTCTTGTATACCATAAAATTTAGCTGGATGAGCATTCATTCCAATTCTGAATTTGAAGCAGAAATAAATATGGCAGAGCATAAATTCCCTCATCTTGTAGATAAGGGAACCCACACCCACAAAGATAAAGGGCCTCTCAAGATGTCCTGTTCATGGTGGCAGAGCTGGGACTTGAACCCATGCCTTGTCATTCCAGCTTGAGGGTCCATCACACCACTCAGTAAAAGTGGCACCGCGAGCCCCGTAGCCAGGCTATCTGCACAGCCACACTGAGGTCAGGATGAAAGTCTCCAGGCCAAGCAGGACCTCAAAGGTCATTCATCACATCCATCATTCATTTCACATTTAAATCTTTTATCCTAAAATTTTTAAAAACTGAAACTATGACAGGATGTGCATTAAATTAATGCCACCGAAATAATTTATTTTAATGATTTAGGCTCTTACCTTAGGGTCAGGACTGTGAACACATCACTGTTTATTATAGGTGAAGGTGAAAGGCTGAGCAAGGGATATTTCAAGCTGATAAATGCCATCTGTACCAGGCATGAAGTATGCATTGGTCCATGTGCCTGATCTGTCATTCACAGCATCCTTGTGTGCTAGGGATAGTTTTTAATACCTCACAGTGGGAAAATGGCAGCCTCAGACTCCCGAAATGCAAGAACAGGCTCCAGGTCTCAGCAAATCAGTGTAGGGAACAGGTCCCCAGTTTAGGGCTTGGTTAGGCCAATGGTGTTCACACCAGGCAGATGGGATGGCCCCGGCCTGACATACTCCACACCTTTAGAAATGCTTTCCAGTACCAATCCAGACTTCTCTCCAAGAACCTTACCTTTGTCTTGACCATTGCTGCCAGGTGCCAAGCCATTCACCACAGCTTTGGAACCACCATCACATTCTGCAAGAAAGAAAGAGAGCATGAAGTTTGTGAGTAAACTGCCCCAGCACTTACTGAGTCCTGCATGGCAGAAGGTGCTGGGGTCAGAGTCAGGAGGAAGCAGAGGGGTCCTGCCCAGATACCTTCAGACCTCTAGGCCTCGGTTCCTAAGAGGCCCTCTGCCGAGAATGCCTCATCCTCCCTTCTCACCTGATGGAAATTCCACGCATCCCTGGGGCTCCCCTCAGATGTCATGTCCTCTGGGTTGGCTGAGACTTTCCTGAGTTCTGCTCAGTCACAGAAGCTGAGACCAACCCTGCTCACCTGCAGCCTAAGCCCCACCCAGGTCCCCATCCCAAAATAGATAGAGGCAGGCCGAGGAAGGCAGGCCGGCAGGCCGGCAGGCCCTGTCGCCCTGGGACATGTGTGCTTGGAGGAACCCCTCCAAGCCCAGAGTTAACCAAGCTACAAACATAATCACGACTAGCTATGGGTTTTTAAACACTGACTTGCCCAGGTCTGAGGATCTATGCTTAGCACTGCATAATTAGCATCTCATTTTATCCTTAAGACCCAGACCTCCAGAACTAGGAGTTAGGAATGCCTATGTTATAGATAAGAAAATTGAGGCAGAGAGGATTCCAGGCCTGCCCAAGATCACTAAGCTGAAATTTGAACTCTGGTCTGCCCATCTCACAGCTCATCTTCTTCCTCCCCAAATGGGATAAACATTTGGGTTTCCTGATATATACATACATACATATGTACACACATATATTCTATTTCTCCAAATGCTGGGACTGAAGCTTAGTCCCACACCCCTGTAATTCATTAGGCTGAGACCTAAGTCACCTTACCTAGGCCCTTAACAATCAGCCTCCCAAAATGGGAGTCACCTGCTATAAGCCACACTGACAGGCCAGTCTGGATGCTGCCAGTGGCCATACACGAGCAGGGCCACTGCCCCACCCGGTGCCTGGACTTCCCCATGCTGGCCTCACAGGCTGTGGCCTGTTAATTGCCCACACCCACCTATAGGTGAAGGCTAATTCTTCTAGATGTCAGAGTCTTCCTTGAGCTGTGATTTCTGAGATAGGTGGAAGAAGGGTGCTGGTGAGAAGGCCAGAAATCCAAGCACCTGCTCTAGTTCCTTCTGTGATTGTAGGCCTTGCTCCAGGCCTCCCCAGGCTAGTGTGGGGCAGCCTCTGAGCTACCAGCAGGCCCAGCCCCATGTTCTTCCTTTCTTTTAATTACATGTAACAACCCAACTTGAAATTTTGGAAAGGTATTTAAAAATTAGTAACTCCATCTCCCGAAACTCAAACCTCTGCAGCACAATGTTGGTGTCCAGCTTCCTGAGTTTGATTCAGCCACAGCACACACTAGGTGAGTGATCCCAGCCATATTATTGACCCCTCAGGGCCTCAGTTTTCCCATCTGTGTAATGAGGGTGGCAAACCACGCCCCACCTGTGAGGGTTTTCCAGGAGAATGTAACAAGATCACACAGGTAAAGCACTTCACCTGGTGACTAGCAGCCCAGCCCAAACTTGGAATAAAAAGAATCCACCATTTTTACACTGCTCTTTCCACTAGCAATTAAAACAAATATTTCCCATGTAGCTACTTTTCTCCTAATGACCATTTTAATAGCGGCGTAATATTCCATCAAGTAAATACACATAACGTACTTACTCGTACCCCCCACTTCATGTGGGTGATATTTTTGTTTCCTTGGAATTAAGATAGAAATTCCCAAGAGTGGGATCATCGGGTCAAAGGCTCCAGAGTTTCTGAACTCTTCCTAGGCAATGCCTCCTTCCAATCCCCCACGTTGAGAGACAGATTCTGGGGAGAAGTCTCCTGGGCTTTTCCACACCCATACCCTTCTTCCAGGCCTCTCCCTTCCTCCTTCTCTGGCCCTTAATGCCAAGAGGAGTAAACCAAAGTTAGGCCAGTTCTGCCACTGGACGAGAAAGTAGCTTTAGGCTACAGAGAAAAAGTTTAAAACAAAATAAAGCCAAACACCATGGCCTATTTTAAATGACAACAAAAGCAAAAAGCCAAAGAGACAAAAATGAGTTATGAAGCAGGAGCTCCTGGCAGTACCTGAGCCTGCTTAGAGCGGAAAAGGTGCACGGCCTCTTCGCACACAGCAAAAGCACTCAAGGAATTGCTGAGAAGCCAAGTCCCCGGCTTTGCAGGGAGGAACTCTGAACTCATAACAGTACGAGCCCAAAGATGAAGCCCTTGCCATGCCTTGGACACAGAGCCCAGCACTTTAAAAGCACTGCCTCAGGCCAGGCACGGTGGTGGAGAGGGGCAGATCACCTGAGGTCAGGAGTTCGAGACCAGCCTGGTCAACACGGTGAAACCCCGTCTCTATTAAAAATACAAAAAAATTAGCCAGGCGTGGTGGTGGGCACCCGTAATCCCAGCTACTCAGGAGGCTGAGGCAGGAAAATCACTTGAACTCGGGAGGCAGAGACTGAAGTGAGCCAAGATCATGCCACTGCACTCCAGCCTGGATGACAGAGCGAGACTCGTCTCAAAAAAAATAAATAAAAGCATTGCCTCACTTAATCCTCACTAAATCCCAGTGAACTAGGGCTTTTATTATGTCCATTTTGCAGAGGAAAATGCAGAGAAGGGTCCACCACAGGCCCAAGACTATGCAGCCAGTAAGCAAAGAGGTCAGGGTGTGGGCCTCAGCTATTCCACCCAGAGCCTTCCTAGGTCTTAACTACATACTGTCCTGCTCAGAACTTGGCTAAAAGGATATTGTATACAAATAAATGGAAAAGGGTGATTTTTAATCCACAAAGGTCACTGACAACACTCACGAAATACTGCAGGATTGGGAGACCCCCAAATGAGATATCCACATGGTCATATTCCCACCCCACAGCCTGCCCCACCTGTAGGTCTCAGGAGGCTCCAGGGCATGCTCAGTAGCCAAGGTGGGGCTTAATCTCCAGATGGAAACTTCTCTGCTCCAATTCTGGGTTGGAAAGCTGACAGCTCTTGGCTGCATGATGAGCAGGGATCTGTTCCCATCTCTGTCTTCCCTAACCCACGTTTTCTACCTCAGCTCAAAACTAAAAATACTCAAAACTGATTATTTCTTTAGGTCTTGACTTTTACTACCAAAGGCAAAGCAAAAGAGAGAGCAGCCTGCTCTACTAGCCTGGATGAAAGAAGCATTAGATTAGTTCACATCCTGGGGCAATTATGGCCACTCAGTTTACTTTTGCTGCAGTCACTCAGATTAAGAAATGCCATGGAGGTGTACACATATGTCACATTTTATCAAATTGTATACTTAAAATATCTGTGGTTTATAGTATGCCAGTTACATCTCAATAAAGAGAGGGCTAATGTGCATGTAAAGTGTATAGCACAGTTCTTTGGCAATAGTAGTAGGCACTCAAAAAATCATTAACCATGAAGGTGATGATAGTCATGATGACAACTTATGACAAAGCTTTGGCATTCACCCAGTTTGCAAAAAATAAAAAATATAATGCCAGAGTGGGGCCTTCGGGGTGCGTGGGAAATCTGGGTAAACGGCCCAGTCTGGTAGATGAGAGAAAGATGAGTTTAAAATGACTTACCAGAGCTCATGGTGGTGGCAGGACAAGTCGTCTGCAACTGGGGCTCTGAACTGCTCTGTAGAAAAACAAACACCACACAATGCAATTGATGAATGGCAGGTTCGCGATAAATCCCAATGGTTAGTATTAAAAATGCAAACACTGTAACCCTTGATAAAACAGAGCTGAACCAGGAGTCACCTGGCCAGGCTTCTGGTTCATGGTCACCCACATATTACTGTGACCTTGGGCACATCACTCAACCTCACTGGTTTCAGTTTTGTTGCCCATACTTGATGCTAATGTTATCCGAGATCCCTTTCAGCTCTAACATTCTATAAAAAAACCTCAAGCTACATGAGTGCACGTGGTTTAAAGAGAGGGTAAAGGAAAGGGAAAAAACACATTTTAAGAGAAAGAGGTAAAATCACGACACAAACTGATTTGAGAACTTACTGATCATACTGAATGCTTATACATAGCTTACTATGCACAAGGAAATGTTCTAAATGCTTTAAATATATTAATGCATTTGACCTCACAACCCTAGGAGGTAAGCACTAATATCATGTTAGTTTACACAGATGAGGAAACCGAGACACAGACAGATGAAGCTGTGTGCTTGCCGCAGTGGAGGAGCTGATACTGGAACCCAGACAGCCTGACTTTCTGGCCCACATTCCTATGCACTGTGCTCTACCACCTGGAGGTGGGAACCAATATCTGATGTTCAAATAGATAACCCCTTAATTTAGTAGGGTCTCAAAGAAAGCTTAAATTGTACTGACAATGCCCTAATATATATCTAGATCTTTTACTGAGTTATAGTTTGCATACAACCGAATATATCCATTTTAATTTTACAATTCGATGAGTTTTGACAAATATATACATCCTATAACCACCACTGCAATCACAATATACAGCCTTTCCATCACCCCAAAAAGTTCCCATGTGTATCTCTACAGCCAAGTACCATCTCGGGTCCCTGTTAACAACTGATCTGCTTTCTGTTACTATTGTTTTACCTTTTCCAGGATTTTATATAAATGGTATCATAGTATAGGTAATTCTTTGCGTCTGGCTTCTCTTGTTTAGCATAACACTTCTGAAAAGCGACTGGTTAGAGATGGCTGGGTCAGTTTCTGGACTCTTCTATTTCAGTGAGCTGTCTTTATCTAATAACTCACTGTCTTGATTACTATAGTTTTACATAGCCTTGAAATCAGGCAATGTGAGTGATAGAGTTTGGATATTTGTCCCTGCCCAAATCTCATGTTAAAATGTAATCCCCGATGTTGGAGGTGGGCCTGGTGGGAGGTGTTTGAATCATGGGGGTGGATCCCTCATGGCCTGGTGCTATCTTTGCAATAGCGAGTTCTCACAAGACCTGGTCATTTAAAAGTATGTGGCACCTCCCCCACCCTTACTTATGCTCTTGTCGTGTGACACTCCTGCTCCCCCTTTGCCTTGCACCATGATGGGAAGCTTCCTGAGGCTTCCCAGAAGCCGAGCAGATGCCAGCACCATGCTTCCCGTACAGCTAGCTTACAGAACTGTGAGCCAATTAAACCTCTTTTCTTTATAAATGACCCAGTATCTGGTATTTCTTTACAGCTGTGCAAGAATGGCCTAATACAGTGAGTCTTCCAACTTGAGTTTTTTTTCCAAAATCATTTTGGCTATTTCAGGTCCTTTGCATTTTCATATAAAGTTTAAAACCACCTTATCAATTTCCACCAAAAAAAGTCTGTTCAGATTTTAACTGGAATCGTGTTGAATCTGTGAAAAACTAACATTTTTAACAATATCGAGTCTTCCAGTTCATGAGTATGACCTATCTCTCCCTTTATCCAGGTCTTCTTTAATTTCTCTTGGTAATGTTTTATAGTTTTTTCAAAGTACAAGTCTTGTACATACTTCAACTAATAAAGTCTTACTGAACACATCTGAAGGTCACACAATCTGAAAAACAAGTCCTTGGGATATGCAGAACCTTGATACTTCAAGTGTGGTCCACAGGCCAGCAGCATTCGCATTAGCTGGGAGCTTACTGAAAATGCAGAAGCGGCCAGGCGTGGTGAGTCATGCCTATAATTCCAGCACCTTGGAAGGCCAAGTTGGGCAGTTCACCTGAGGTCAGGAGTTCGAGACCACCCTGGGCAACATGGTGAAACCCTGTCTCTACTAAAATACAAAATCAGCTGGGTGTGGTGGTGGGTGCCTGTAATCCTAGCTACTCGGGAGGCTGAGGCTGGAGAATTGCTTGAACCTGGGAGGCGGAAGTTGCAGTGAGCCTAGTTCGTGTGTGCCACTGCACTCCAGCCTGAGTGACAGAGTGAGACTCCATCTCCAAAAAAAAAAAAAAAGTAAAGAATATGCAGAAGCTCAGACTCCATCCTGTACCTACTGAATCAGAATGGGCATTTTAACAAAATTCCAGGTGCTCTCTTTGCATTTTAAGGTGTGAGAAGCAATGATGCAGAGGAAAGCTCCCGTTCACAAATTCTGTAATAGGGATGTGAAGATACGGTATGAAGGTCTGCAAAAGGAGACATGCTTTAGCTTCTTTTTTAAAAAAAAGCTGAAGTTGGACACTGATTTCCTTTCTGGATGGTTGCTTTGCTTACTGTCCTTGTAATTAACAGAGTAGAATGCTAGGGATGAAAAGGAAATCATCCTAAGTCCATCTCTGCAGCCCAAATCAGCAGTAACTTTGCCTCTGTCACTGTCAAATACATCTGAGACTATCTATGACCTTCAGTAGCTGTCTACACAGCCAGTTTTCTAAGCTGTGGAAACATCTGTTCTTTCAATTGAGAAACACACAACCTGCTGTTATCTGTATGTCCTCATGTTTTCCGTTCCTAATTTTTTGATACCTTAGTTTGTCTCCCAGGATCAAAAGGGTTGTTGTGATACCATCCAAATGCTTTTATTTTATAAATAATTTTCATGAGCAATTGTATTATGTTAAGGTTTTTATTCCTTATTTTTTTCTTTTTTTTTTTTGAGACAGGATCTTGCACTATCACCCAGGCTGGAATGCACTGGTGTGATCACGGTTCACTACAGCCTCAACCTCCTGGGCTCAAGCAGTCCTCCCACCTCAGCCTCCCAAGTAGCTGGGACTAGTTGTGCACCACCACACGTGGCTAATTTTTAAAATTTTTATTTTTTGGAGATGGGGTCTCTCTATTGCCCAGGCTGGCCTCAACTCCTGACCTCAAGCGATCCTCCTGCCTCAGTCTCTAAAAGTGCTGGGATTACAGGTGTGAGCCACTGCACCTGGCCTTTCCTCAATTTTTAAAGCAGTATTGAAGAAATCTTCTTGATTCAACTGTGAAGCTATCTTAACTGAAACTATTTTCATTCTTTTAGGAGTCCTTTCTAGCCTCTAGATACATAAATAGCATGTACACTGCTGTAAACATGCTATCTGGACAGCTTTGTGTTCTAATTTTTAAATCAAATACTTCATGAACATTTTTCTAGGATTCTACATAGTCAGCATATCCATCATTTTAATGGCTGTATTTCATTGTAATAACACTCCATAATCCATTTACCAATTTCCTTTGTATAGCTTAATTCATCTTAATTTAAAAAACAAGTACAAAGCACACAGCATTCTTAGGCTGGAGAAGGAATGAATGGAGATGTCTTATGAACCAAACAAAAAAGGATACCTCAACTCATACATGATGAGTAATCACTGTCATATGCAGGTCGCCCTTTGCACATTTCACATTTCTCAATATAGAAACTACTAACTTCTAAGTGTCAGCCCCTCTTACTTACAAACTGACCTAAAATAGACATGGTCAGAGATAATCTTCAAAATATTTAACCATCATTTTGCCACAAATGTCTACCAACTGGAGCAGACACCAGTTGTAGCACTCTCTGGGAGGCCCCTCCCTGTGCCTGCTATTAACCATTTAATGGCTGGATGGTTAGAGGGTAGAAGGCGAATGGATCCTGGGTGTTAACAGACTACTTTGATATTTTAAGACCTAGTATGATGATAGTACGTGACAATGACAAGGCACAGGTGAGTACCAGCTCTTGCACACGAGGACTTTTTGAGTAGCAGGTTCTGTTGTGTGTTCACTCTGGCGATTAAATCTCCAGCAGTTGATACTAACAAACAAGGACATTTTAAAATAAAATTAAAAGTGCTGAGGATGAACGGGCTGATTGAAGAAAAGGAACTGCAGCAATGGCAGCAGTGCCAAGGACAGTGCCCCGTGTCCAGTCCTCCCCTGTGGTGGCAACAGCAGCAACGTCCTATCCAGACTATTCCAGGGCCTGATTCTGGCTCTGATCCCAGCCAGCTCAGCCTCCTGGAATTCCTGCCCCAGTTCTGAGTGCAGTTCTCCAACCTTCCATAAACTCCGTGAACTACCCAAGATCTTGCCAATAAATCCCTTCTCAGTTTGAGTTCACCAGAGGTGGTTTCTGGTTATCTGCCACCCAAGAACTTTGACCAGTAGAAGATGGGAGAGAGAAGTCTCCAAGATTTCATCTGAAGAGGAGAATCTTCATTCCTGTCTCCTGACATGAGGCTGACCAGATCTGAATCCCAAGTGGCTTGGCAGTGGTTGTGTCTCCACAACCTTAAGTGCTCAGAGCCTGGGAAGTGAGGATGCATCCATGAAACTACACAAACTGAGCTTGACCAGAACACTGAAAGCTTTGAAAATCATAGTCTAGTCCCTGCTGTTTATTTAGAGGTAATAAGGGTCATTACAATCAGATGAGAACTTGAGAGTTTATTTTACATAAAAAACCTCTAACACTTAATATTTATTTAAAAACTAAGCTGTAAAGAGCCTGATTTGGTTGAGTACATGATGGCATGACTTTGGAATGTCTCTTACAAGTCCCCCCTCCAAATGAGCCAGGCACCGTTGGGTAAAAGCCAAAAGGACGAACAGTGTACCATCTAGTGGCAAAATCAGACAACTACAAGTGGGCAGTTAATTCCCTTAGTGAGTTGCAGGAGCCTATGCAGTGTTACAGCTTGGGTGTGCCAGCGGGGGGTCAAACCGCCATTCCACGCTTTGAGCTGCTTGGACCTGCCGTACTTGGTCCAAGTACCACAGCATCAACACAGACATTCCATGAGAAGAACAAGATGTGAAGTGGCCAGAGTCGTTAAGAAAGCATCCAGATAATTAATCTTTCCATATTGTCCACCTACCCCGCCAATTCCAGGACCCTATACTAAGACAAGTTTTGATGACACAAAGTGATGAATTACTAAAAAGTCAAATTTATACTCATGCTTCCAGCTGAAAAACAATCAACTAAATATGGGTTGGTTACTGGGAAAGGAAAGAAGGTCCTTATATGGATACTTTAGGGATATATGACTAGGGAGAAATTGAGTATGTCTGTAAAAATGAATTCAAGGTCCTGCAAAGGTTCTTGGAAAACAAAGAGCCTTTAAATCTCCCAGCCAGCATGCTCCAGCTTCTCCTATGCTCTATGGTGTTTTGCCTCCATAGCTCCCCCATCCCCAACAATAGATTGTAAATATCTGGAAAGGAAAAACTACATCATCCTCAGCACTGGGCATGCAGGAGGTGCTCAGTCATGGCCTTTCTTGCCCCTGTTTAACCTTCAGAACCTAACTTCAGAGTCTTACCTTCAAGATAGCCAAGAGCCTCCTTAACTCCACTGTGGCTCCTTAAAAGGGAGCCAGCTCCCGACTTGTACAAAATGCTGGTTATGCCTTAGCTTTAAAATCCAATCTTGGGCTGGGTGCAATGACTCACGCCTATAATCCCAGCACCTTGGGTGGCCGAGGTGGGAAGATCACTTGAGGTCAGCAGTTCAAGACCAGCCCGGCCAACAGGGTGAAACCCATCTCTACTAAAAATACAAAAATTAACCAGGCATGGTGGTGGACGCCTGTAGTCCCAGCTACTCTGGAGGCAGAGGCAGGAGAATCACTTGAACTTGGGAGGCGGAGGTTGCAGTGAGCTGAGCTCACACCACTGCACTCCAAACTGGGTGACAGAACAAGACTCTGTCTCCAAAAAAAAAAAAAAAAGAAAACCCAGTCTGATACTGGGCGCCGTGGCTCACATCTGTAATCCCAGCACTTGGGAGGCCGAGGCAGGCAGACTGCTTGAGTCTGGAGTTCAAGACCAGCCTGGGTAACATGATGGGGATGCCCTGTCTCCACCAAAAATACAAAAATTAGCCGCACATGGTGGTGCATGCCTGTAGTCCCAGCTACTCTGGAGGCTGAGGTGGGAGGGTCGCTTGGACCCAGGAGGCAGAGGTTGCAGTGGGCCAAGATCGCGTCACTGCACTCTAGCCTGGGTAACAGAGTGAGACCCTGTATTTAAAAAAAAAAAAAAAAAAATCTAATCTGGGACTTGATTTTATATATGTACAGCTACTTCCAACAGCTTGAAAAGAACAGAGACAGCGCACAGAGCCCCAGAATAAATGCTTGGCCTTATTTCTTTGTACTTTGTGGATCCACTAGCAGAGCCACATTTCTCCAATTTTTCAACAGCGCCTTCTCTTCTCAATCTCTATTAATGTCATTTCTCTTCAAATGCACCCTCTACATTATTGCAAAGGGTGCAGAAGGTTCTTCAGAAGCCAGAAAGGATAAACACTGAGTCGCTGATACTTCCTTTCAAGGGGAAGAAAGTGGGATAAACTTGACCCTGACATTAACTTCAGTCTAGAATCCCATGACACTCCTGGGAGCTCAGAACACAACAAGCACGAAGTTTCTGTAAAAAGACCAATGTTTCTGGAGAGGGAGCAATAGGAAAACACATCAGAAAGGCCATCCTCCACATCCTCTCATTTCCTCCTGGAGTCCCTCCAACTCGGTTTCCGTTCTAACCAATTATCTGAAATGGCCTTCAGAAAGGTTTCCAGTGCACATGCATGGCCAACTCCAACAGTTTCTGCACTGGTCCGGGCTTCACTGATCTTTCCACTGCATTTAAGACAGTTAACTCCTTCCTCCTCCCCACACTTTCCGGTCTTGATTTCTAAGTGTCACTGTGAACTGATTTACATTGGGCCATGAGGATCCTTCTAGAACAGGGCCGCTGCAGTTCTTCAGGAGTTTAGGGAGCCAGAGGGCCCTAAGCTGGTCTTTATTCTGTTTCAACTACATGCTCACTTCTTTAGAACCAGAAGCGTCTATGTAGGTTACCCAGCCCATTTTCCTGGTTTTCCAGCTGTGTTGGAAGGAGGCTCCATGAGCCCCCTCCAGCCACTGTGCTGGCACCCACCTATGTACTCCCCAGCTTTCACTTCAACGTGGGTCAAATTTCAACGGGGAAAAAAAATCCACAGGGCTTCTATACACTCAGAGGGGTTGGCTGGGCAGTATGGCGGGCAAGGGAAAGGCAGCAAAGCTTCCGGGAAAGAGTTTTATATCTAAAACACAGGCCTGATGATACAATTCAAAAACAATTCTTTAGTACCTACTTTGCATCCAGGAAAGTGCTTGGCCCAGTGGGGGCCAACAGGATCAGACAGGATTGCTGTCTTTGAGGCCATCACAGGGTTGTAGGGTGGCAGACATGGCCCTTTTAAATGTAACACAATGAGATAACCCTTCTGCTAGCAATCTGGCTTAAGTGTCATGGGAGCACAATGAGAGAGAGAATCAAGGAATGAGTAAATACCAAAATGTCCCAATGTTCATGGACATACCTTCTAAAATCACCTCAAATGTCACACTTTTGGAAACACTGATCTAAAAATTCAAGTCCAAATATAATGTGCCATAAGGCCCTGCAGGATCACGTCCCAGTTATTTTTCCAGTCTCATCTCCCTCACATCCTCCCATGAGTCCTAAACTGTACATGTACCATACTTGCTATTCCTACTGAATTATGATAAGAGTTCCCATTTCTAAGCCTTTAATCTTGTTGCTTCCCACTAATGCCCTTTCCCTCATCTCCCCAAATTTAAGGCCAATCCCAATAGCCAGATGCACTGGTTCAACAAAAACTAAAGGTTTTTATTTTCATCTAGTTTTTATTTTATTTTATTTTATTTTATTTTATTTTATTTTATTTTATTTTATTTTATTTTATTTTATTTTCTGTAGTTACACTGGCTGGAAATAGTTTTGGTTTTGATCCCCATATAAAGTCATGAAGATGAAGAACTCTTTTATTTTGGAGACAGAGTCTCACCTCTCATCCAGGCTGGAGTGCAGTGGCACAATCTCGGTTCACTGCAACCTCCGCCCCCCGGGTTCAAGTGAGTCTCGTGCCTCAGTCTCCCAAATAGCTGAGATTACAAGCACGTGCCACCTTGCCTAATTTTTGTATTTTTAGTAGAGATGGGGTTTCACGGCCGGGCACGGTGGCTCAAGCCTGTAATCCCAGCACTTTGGGAGGCCGAGACGGGCGGATCACGAGGTCAGGAGATCGAGACCATCCTGGCTAACACGGTGAAACCCCGTCTCTACTAAAAAAATACAAAAAATTAGCCGGGCCCAGTGGCGGGTGCCTGTAGTCCCAGCTACTTGGGAGGCTGAGGCAGGAGAATGGCATAAACCCGCGAGGCGGAGCTTGCAGTGAGCTGAGATCTGGCTACTGCACTCCAGCCTGGGTGACAGAGCGAGACTCCATCTCAAAAAAAAAAAAAAAAAGATGGGGTTTCACCATGTTGGCCAGGCTGGTCTTGAACTCCTGACCTCAAGTGATCCACCCGCCTCGGCCTCCCAAAATGCTGGGATTACAGGCATGAGCCACTGCACCTAGCCAAGAACTCATTTTAATAAGACCTATTTATGATCACAATATTCAGAAAGCCCATGCCCAAACTCCACTATCAACATCAAACTTTCGTTCCAGGTTCATGCCAGAGAAGGGGCAGATTTGGAGCTAGAACATTCACCACCAATAAATCTGCAATCATTTTAAAATACTTGAGTGGAGCCTTTAAATAAATATAAAATGTTGACTTCCATCCCAATAAGCAAATTCAGCCCCCCAAACAGTTTCAAGTCTTATAAATGCAGTATTATTTGAGCTTCAAACAACAGAATTTAGGAGATAATTTGTAATGATATATTACATTGTCTAACATATTAAAATGCATGGCTTGCAGCAAACAAAATGACGGGTTAATATCCTTAATCTAATGTAATCATACTAATTGCCAAGAAAAATATTTTTAGACACATGAAGAAATGATTCCCAGAAGACAAAATGCAAATAATAAACAAATCTATGAGAAAACGTTTACTTAACCCAACCAGTTAAAAAATATAGGCCGGGCGGGGTGGCTCACGCCTGTAATCCCACCACTTCGGGAGGCCGAGGCAGGCAGATCACGAGGTCAGGAGATGGAGACCATCTGGGCCAACACAGTGAAACCCCGTCTCTACTAAAAAAAATACAAAGAAATTAGCTGGGCGTGGTGGCGGGTGCCTGTAGTCCCAGCTACTCAGGAGGCTGAGGCAGGAGAATAGCGTGAACCTGGGAAGCAGAGCTTGCAGTTAGCCGAGATCGCACCACTGCACTCCAGCCTGGGCGACAGAGCAACACTCCATCTCAAAACAAACAAACGGACTATATATATATACACACACACACACACACATATATATATATATAAATAAAATGACTAACCATTTTTTCTACTTCTTATATTAGTCCAAAATTTTTTTAAAACTAATAATGTGGGCAAATGCAAAGACATTGGCTTTTTCCTACGCGGCCAATGACACTACATTTTTATCATTATCTTCAGCAATACACACCAAGAGCTATGCACCTCATACCCCTGTGCTTTAGGAGAATCTAGTCTAAAGAAAGAACCTTGAATGACAATAATGCTATACATACAGAGATGTTTACCATAGCTTTATTAGTAACAGTGAAAGCCTTGAAACCCTCTGGTGTTCAATAACAGAGGGGCTAATTACCTGACCACATACCCACTGGGGGGACTGTTGAACAGTTATGAGAAAAACTAACATTGACCATACAACATGGGAAAAGACTTCTCATAAGATTAGGTGACTAAAGCAGGGTATAAGTCTGTGTGACATATGTGATTACAATTTTTTTTTTTTTGAGATGGAGTCTCACTCTGTTGCCTAGGCTGAAGTGCAGTGGCACGATCTGTACTCACTGCAACCTCCACCTCCCGG